>NW_017257236.1:103343-117803 GCF_001594055.1 Mycetomoellerius zeteki | reverse complement strand
CACACACACACACACACACACAACAAAAGCTCTTCTCTCAAGATATATTTCGCCACGTTGTAGAGCCGCTGCATCAGTATTTTTTATAACACATCGTTTATATGCCGCCAAATTAAGCTGCACGATAGGAAAATGAAAAATGAATCCCGTGTTGAAAATCGTTAGAAATTAATTAAAGATCGCGTTATGAATCGAAAAATGACGAGCCATACCTCGCCGCTATTGTTCATACGATTGAAACGTAGGATGGTATAGACAGTCCGCTGATAAATGTATGTGTATATATATATATAATATATATAAAGCATATATATTTTTTCAATATTTCTACAATAAACTTTGGGAGAATTTTCAGTTGGTTATGCAACATTACAGACCAAAGATACTCCACATTAAAATTTATAAATGTCATTATACGATAAGAATACAAACTCATATGTATCTCTATCGATACTTTTTTCTTTCTACCTCATACATATTGTGTTATACATATGCACGCGCGCGAAATGGAATAATAAAAGTTTACTATTTACAATTCCAACAGTTCATTGATTTTGCTGCTTTTGCCCCACATTATAGAATTATTGAAAAAAAGTTTATGAATGAGAACGATTTATTAATTATTATTAATCGGTTATATTTCGTTTCATCTTTAATTAATACATTTTTCTTTATTTAAAACTATTGGGATCGGTTACCTTATGATTTCCGAGAATGGTATTAGGTACTTAACTCTCCGAAGTAATGGCTGCGTTTAGGAAAAAAATTAGCTTTGCAACTGTTGTAAAATTCTTTAATATAGTTCTTGTCCTCACTGAATCTAAATGTACATAAATCAATTATGTTAATGAATTTTACAACAGTTGCAAAACTGCTTTTTCTGCAGAAAGCAGCCAATGTTGGGTTTTAAAGACGTAGTCGATTTTTTTATTGTGAATTCTATTAGATAAATTTAAATCTGTAAAGAATAAATAAAATATAGTAATCTAACATCTACAATGGTAAAAATTCGTTGTTAAACCTTTCATAAGTATATACAAATTTTTTCAGATTTTTACAATGCGGCACAACATAAAAATGCACTAAAGTTCAAAAAACCAGGTTGCAGACGGTGAAAATTTTACATTGCCAACAGCTGAGGCCGTCTTACCATTAATTTTGCAACGAGATGCGGGTATTTACCAACTAGTAATACAGCTATTAGAACAAACGAAAGTTCATGAAATTCTCTGGCCGAGTAAAGTTGAAAACTTGAAGATATTCGTGTATTATTCACCGGACAATTACTTCATTTTCAGCGGTTGGCTTGGCATGTACCGTTATATAGAATTGAGAATGCTATATCTCGCGAATGTACGATACCAATGGGAATACGGGAGAGTTTGAAGCAGGATTTAATGTTTCTTCCATGGGTTACAGGAGTTTTCCCGCGCGCGCAGGAGTAATTCCTAACGCAGAATTAATTTCTGCAACGCCGCGGGACACGCGCACCGTTCTACCGGAAGCATGGCGCTCGCTTCGATTCGCGCGGTTTAAGCATGGATAGGCAAGAATAGTTGCGAGAAGGGCATTGTTTGCGCGGATATGCGCAAACACGTACGAGCGAGCGGACGATCGTAATCTCTGCAGAGAAGTTTATTTTGCACGCCGCTGACCAGACAGTTTTTCATATCTCCATTTTTCATCTTTAGAAAGGAAAAGGGAAGAAAAAAACTTGCGCTTGTGCATAATTTTGACAAAAAAATTCTGACGATCATGCAGTTTTCCGGCACTTCTCGAACTCGTATGTGTATTTTTACTTTCAGCTTAATATTTCATCTGTTAAAACTAGAAGTTTCTTATATATTCACTATAAAAATCCAGCGTTAAATTGGTATAAAAATAAAGTAATAAAAAACCAAATATTTCATTAGTATAACCATTGAACAATTATTGAAAAGTCAAAAAAGGACTTCGCGCTAATTAAATATATGGAAAATTAGATCTCGGCGAAATGAGTTAGTTTTCACATATAATATAGCTTATAGTGTGAAGAACAAAAGATGTCATAATCACAAGGTAATGGATAATTTTTGAGCTATCATGATCAAAAGTGTTTTGTGAGCACAAGTTTTATCCTTTTGATTGTTAAAAAAACTATTCCTTGTTGATCCATCTTTCTCTTATTACACGATAAATTACATTATATGTGAAAATTAACATTTCATCAATTTTCCATATTAATATCCTTTCGGAATTCTATAATATTAATCTAAAAAGTAAAAACGATCAATAATGACCGTTCGTTATTTTTAGTGTTAAGAAACGAAAGCCTAATGAAGTAAGTTTTCCTTCAGTTAGATAATGTGTATGTGCGCATTTAATTAATATAAAGAAATCGATGCATATTATACTCTTCATGCATTCAGGCTGCGGTAATTTGACCTAAATATGTTATTGCCGATAGCGCAACCGTAACTATATTATGATAACACAACGAACAGTCCACTTGATGGTTCAAAGTTAAACAGCTTTGATCGTAATTTGTATTAGAATGAGTGACCATCTGGAAACATCGAGTTTCCTATTGATAGCGATGCTCATGCTTTTCGCTGTACTGCACTATTTTACGTAACGGAATTACACTCGACGGATAATTGCCTAAGCTATTTATTGCGATGAATAATTAGCAACAAATAGTTAACTTCTATAATAAGCGATAAAATAACAACTACACAACCACAATAATAATGCGCTCGTATAATACTCAACAATAAATTATGATAACGCAAGTAAATAAATAACAATACTTGAGTGCAATAAATTATTTAGAAAGAATTTCCCCATTCTTCACTTTCCATGTTTCAAAATGTATGTAGCAATATTTAATGAATTATTTATTTGATGGATGAAAGAATGGGAAAAATGCGTTATAGTACTTGTAAAAAAAAGATTTATAAACGTTAACAGCGAATACAAAAACATTACGTAAATTCTGCAAATTTCCGCGGATTTCCGGATGCGTTTCGGTAATGCACCTTGCGGTTGTTGTTGACTTTGCGCCCGTTTTTTCACCCGTACATACTTAATTTCCCAGAGGCGAAAACCATTCGCGCTTACAGTTTTCGGTTAGCTGGCCGCGGTCCAATACGAGTAACCCCGACTGATCATCGTCCATATCTTGAAACACAAAATCGCTAATGTCACTAAAAAGTAAAAACGTCTCCCACGTAGCGGTCAATTAAACGGACAGATGCTAATTAGGAAACTTCGCGCGAAACGAGGCCGTTGTACGGTTCTGTCAGTGGTTTTCGCAGCAATTAATTTTTGGCGCATAATTCACTCGAGTTAATTTCCCGGAAGAATAAAAACGTATGCTAACTTTCTCAATTTTGTATCACTTAGATATACGAGCAAATAGAATGGCTGATTCTGTATGTGAGGTTTAAACTTTAATAGTTCTCTGAAATAACTTCTGATGTCATTTAGTTTCCTCAGTGGTTTTTTTAACTTGCAATTTTGTCAGAACGTAAACGTTTAGATTACTTCAAAATAAACATTATTATAGTTTTAAAAAAGCCGCTTTTTTCAAATTGCTAGAAAAAAAACAGAAAAATTTCGATTTTTTTCCGAAAAATTGGTTTTTTGGAAAAATTGCTATTTTTGCTGTGTAAAAGACAATAAGTAACTTCTAAATTCCTTTATAAAATTAATGCGATCTATGAAATTGTGTAGCATTATTTTTATTAACATTTTTTAGTTATTCTTCTATTTTTATAGTAAAACCTAATCTAACCTTTCTTTAATACATAGCAAAGCTTAAGTAGACAGATTTTTAACTCTAGTTTGTCACACTCCGGTCTAATGAACTCCCGAAGTGTCTCTTTGTAGTTTATTTTTTTCAAATATTTAATTATGAATTCAGTTTAAATCCAAATTATTTTCTAGACCTACTATTATCATATAAACATATATGTTTGGACTCTATATTTTTAATTCTTACATTAATGGCAATAGTGTACGTTTTGTATGTTTTATTGAATATATTATATTATGCGACCTCAATCTTTTATACAATTTAAAAATGTCTGTTAACTTATCTCGCTGTGTACCCTATACGCAATTATTTTCTTTACGGAAAGAACTAAGAAGCAAACGTGGTAGGTTTTACGAGCACGCGTGAATTTTTCCAAAATGAATTTTTCTATCCTTGGGAGAAAAACCGAAAAAATCCGCGGAAAAATTGGAAAAATTGGGTTCTTTTCCGATCTTTTAAAATTATAAACATTATGCATGAAATGTTTTGACTGCAATTTCTGCAGATTATTGTAACATATTATCGTAGCTTATAGATAAAACAAATCGTCAATGCTAAAACATTCTTGAAATTTAAATTTCTTGCAAGTAAATAATTTTTATTACAATAGCATTTTTCTTTCATGGTAAAGATAACTTTCTACAGAAAAAAATCATTAAAGTTAACGTAACAGCTAAGTAATTAGGATAAGTCGGCCAGTAGTTGGAAGAACAAAAAAGAAAAAACTAGTTACAAACTTTTTTACACTAGTTACAAATCTGTTTCTTCGTTAAATTTATTATTTATTTGTAAAGTAAACGTTAAGTATATAACACAGAATTTCAATTCGCTTTGTCATTTTCAAAAAGAATAGGAGACAATAAAAAATGGAATTCTTGTTTGACGATTTCCATAACAAAAAAGTGAGAGTTCTCGCAAGAAATTGTCACACAAAAATTATCAAAACTGCAATCACAGTGAAATAGTTTTAATCTTACTATCGGAGTTCAGATTGCAATCTCAGGCGAATATTTATGCCTGCCATTTCTTCTCGAATGGCTGTCCGTCGTAGAGGACCGAAAGTGAATGAAGCACTCTCGCGATACAGACGTGGGATCACGTTTCGATTTTCGCCCCGGTGATTCACCTTATCCGAAAACGAGCGATTTCTCTCGTCGACCTTCCTTCGCTATGTGAATCGACTGCCGAATCGAACTTGTTCGTACGAAATGTATATTTCGTTCCGTTAAAGCCGATCACGCACCGAATTAGAACAGTCTTACTCGGAATCAGACAACGTAATCCGCGGTCTATATTGGACCAGTAATAATTGATAGACCATTGATGAAGAGAGAGATATGGAGAGGCTTTACAAGAATTTCGTCAGTTGCCTATCCATACATCGATACGGTAGCGAATCAAATATTGATTTTGGACAAATTACAGTACATTTTAATCCATGATATTATCGATAGGTATTGTGTAGTCACATCCTACCCAGCTATGTATGTGTTACAATTTCAGAGGTAATTCTTAAAATTGCTTAAGAAAATGACTATTAAATGAAATAAAGACTAAGCAAGACAATAATAAAAATAAGGAATATAAAGTTTTAAATTATAAATGTATGCAATATGCACGTGAATAATAATAATAATAATAATAATAATAATAATAATAATAATAGTAATATAATTTATGCCCTTTTCCAAAATAAAAATATAAGGTTTATTTTACACAACTGCTGCGACTTTCAGCCGTTAATTCCGGACTAATCCCGAGTTAGTTTGAAGAAGTAAAATCTGGAAAAGTGCAATAAGAATAATTTACGTGAATTTTCCGTACGTCATTCAGTCACTATAGCCGGGATTAGTGCAATTTGCATAAATCGCAACAAATGAAATAATTCATTGCCGAGAGCGAACTTCAGCGCAATGGACGAATTAATTAATTACGTGCGACAGTCATTAAGGAATAAAAATCGTCACTGTGATTTATGTCTTATGAGATAACGCGCATATAAAACTTCGAATTAAAAGTGAAATGTAATCGCGGCTTTAAGTCTAAAAGTTCTAAAAACTCATATTTGATATTGGAAAAAATTTCAACCAAACGCATATTATTACAGAGTATAAAACTTTATAATCCCGCATATATAGGATCTCGAGATGTTCCATATTCTAATAATATTACACATCTCATTAATTAACTTATTAGATTAAAATGATTAAAAGAAATTGAAAAATTCAAATAATCACAAAGCGTGATATGGTAAATAATTAAAATTAAATAACGAATTAAATTTTGAATTTAATTCGTGATATTATTCCAATAGTTTAATTGTGTTTATAAGTCCGGAAAACCAATTCGGCACACAGTTTGAAGAATTACAAATATGTTATATATGCAAGTATATATATATATAATAGTATATATACAATTCACATTGAATTATTTAAAAGCGTTAAAGATCTAGCTTCGACCGGTATAGACGTTTAAATTTCTATTATTAATTGTGTTTCTCACATGGTACGGTCTAAAAGATAAGATTCTTATTGTTTAAATTAGTTTAAATAATTAAGATTCTTACAAATATCAGTAGGAGAGAATTGGAAAATTGCGAACACGAAGCAATCAACACTATTGCAGTATATTAGAATAGTAATAATTTCTCATTTCTTACATCTAGCTAGTTCAATATATGACAAGTACTATTATACATGTAATCGTAGAAAGCCTATGCTATTAATATTGATAGTTAAATATGTTGGAATGTTAATAAAGCAACAACAATTTTATGGAGTTTATGGTGCGGAGTCAAGCGCGTGCGCAGAGGTGGGCACACTATGTGAAGCGCTGCTGTATGGAATTATGTAGGTAAAGGGTGTTTCAGAAAGACTTCCAAATATTTTGTGGGCTGGTAGATCGGACTTGACTAAACTAAGTAAAAAATTCCTCACTTTATGTTTTCTTTTTTTACGCATATCGGATGTAACCTGTTCCGTATATGAGCTCAAAGGGTCGTGCGTGACAAAATTAAGCGTTGAACGGACGGCTCTTGAAATCTCACACATATGTAAGCATATATCACACATAATAAGAGAGAGAAAGAGAGAGCAGAAAATCGCGGTATAAGTCCAGAAGCGCGGGTGGTATAGAACAAAGAACTTTCGGCGTTCTTTTAATCTCGAACCGTGGTCCGACGTCTTTCTTCTCGGTTTAATCATGTAGAAACGATTCGCGCGATATCTCGGAGCCATCGATACCGCGGCTTCTTTGAATACACGAATCGGCGGAAAAACAACCTTCGGGCGATTTCGGTGACGACGACGAACGCGTACGATGATCGGGAAGGGACGATTTTCTTCATTCGATTTTGACCGTGCCATGGTCAAACATCGGCTCTCTCAGTCAGTGTGTTAAGAGATCTTCTCGAGCAACCGCGACTCAAGACGACGGCCTCAGGCGTTAGTTGCGTGTCCGTATTCGTGAAAGTGACTCAGGACATTAGTCCCCAGGTGGTGTCATGCCTCGACTCAGGACGACAGTCCCCAGGCGTTGTCGAGGTCGTTAAAGTGTGTGAACTCATAGTTATTTATACGTATACGATTCGCGAATATGCGATTATTCGTGAAAGTGACTACTTAGTGATAGACACTAATATATTGTGACAATTTGAATATAATCGGACAAATAAACAAAATTTAATATTGTGACGATTTCATAAATTTGTGATCAATTCATCCTATACTATCATAGACTAGAATAGTGCGTGTGACTGGTCATAGACACAACATAACCTTCTTTTCACGCTGTATTGACACACTTTTGCTAATAAAGTTTAACAAAGTAACATATGTTTCGATAGCTTTAGTGTAAGGAAGAAGAAGAGAACTCTCTGCGAATATCTAAGGAAAAAATTAAATAAAACCAATATTATTTATCAATTATAGAAGTCTTTATTCGAAAATTATTTTGCTTTAAACTGAAATAATTGACGTTCATCATCAATATAAATACAAGCAATAATTTTAAATAAAAAATAAAATCCATTCAGCACTGCCCCTGTGTACGATAGATAATTCTAAATGGATATTGTCTATTTAAAATTATAATTCATATTAATAATATATGAATGTTAATTATTGTAGTTCAAAGTTAAATAATTGGGGTATTTTTGGAAAAAAGGTTTCTATTAAAAATGTATCAGGTAGGTATACAATCTCTGCAAAAAGTGTAATTGGACTTGGAAATTTATATTATATGTAATTTATATGTTAATTTACATATTCCATATAAAAATGAATATTAAATATAGAATAATTTAATAAGAGAGAGAGAGAGATATCAATATTTATATTTTTAACAAAATACAATGATATACTTTAAATAAAAATTTTCTCATTTTGTTTTAATTATTTTTTGAAAACATGTCTTTACTGAAATAATTCTTAACCGAAATTTTAAATCACCATCAAATTTTTTTGTTTTCAAATACACTACAAAAAAATTGTTAATTTCTTTATAATTTGTTAATTTAAAAATACGTCTTTAATTGATAAATAATCGTCGGCTTTATCAAGCTTTTCTCTTAGGCGTTCACAGTTTCCCTATACTTTCCTACACGGTACGGATTCTATCGACTGCCAACCTTTTAAATTTTCTTTTTAAACGGAGATTGCAATATTCGAATCATTAATGTTTTCTTAATAGTACCATCCATTTTTCTTAATAGCGTCACCAATGTTTATTCTGCCTCTCTAACGTCGCATTACGTTAACGTACCAAATGGCGCATTGCATCAAGAAAGAAAAAAGAATGCAGTATTTGAATCGTGAGAACGATGAATACCTATTCGGACGACATTTCGATTTCGCCCTGCAAGATTGAAGAAACATAACGCGCCGAATGCGCGGTGCGATAGACGGTGGAACGCGCAAGTCCCGTCTGATCAGGATCGCCTTTATCCACTGCAAAGCGCCGAATGATGTCCTCGTGGCAGCAAGAAAAATCTCAAGATTCGCCTTTATCGGTGCGGAAAAACGGTTCCTTCTCGGACGAACGGGCACAGCGTACAGCGTCGTCACGAAAGCGCTCGATTCCGCTAAGATGCACATTACGGATAGTGCATACCAACGCGTTCCGAGTACTTCATGATAAACGCGAAGTGGCTCTTTTTCAGCTTATTATTAACCGCAGCTCTATTTCAACCGTACAAAAAGCGAAGATTTGATTCGCGAGAGACAATTGTAATAAAAATTGACGTGGTAAAAGAATAAAGAATATTTAATAAACATAGAAAACTAAAAATTTAGCTAGCTATAGATTTGAAAAGAAAGTTGTTAAACTATCAAAATAATTATGTTAGACGCTCAAATTATATTATGCTCATTATGGTTAAAAATTCTTTATATAATTATTTTAATAACCCAACAAAATTACTTTCAGATCTGTATATAACTAAACTTTTTAATTTTTTAGCAAAATCATTCTTTTCGTAAATAACATAATTCAATGTATTAAAATAATGTTGAAATAATTTAATGTATTAAAAACTGTACGTAATTAATAAAGAACAGCGGGTTTAGTTTCCCACGATTTAACTAAAGGCGAAATCTCAAATACATATATGTATTTTGATAAAAGCAAGCATACCACACACACACACACACACACACACACACACACACATATGGCGATATACGTTGCAGTGTGCAGCGATCCGCAGTTTTGTGCGACAGAGTGGAAGGCACTGTTTAGGAATGTGTGTAGCTAAAATTATCATTTAATCAGTTTTGCATGCAGTTATAGCAGTTAAGATCTCCGCGAAAGATCTGCACACGTTAACTCCGCTATGTAATCCCCGAATCAAATGTAAAGATGATGTACTCGTTCTATCTATCTATTTTTTCAATGCAATATTTTATCAGGAACAAGTAGTTGAGAAAAAAATATTGAAATTTGAGTTTAATTAAAATTTTCATTACAAAAAATGTTATACAAGCTGATATTTGTTGTATTATTAAATTGTATTGTATTACGAGTTAAAAGAACGGAGTTATAAATAGAAACCTTTACATACGTTATCAAGTTATTATGTTATTAACAAATGTTTGATGAAAAGTTGGACGGAATAAATAAACGCTGGCAATTTTTTGCCAGCAGTACATTAATTACTCTGCCATTAAGAAATTAATAAAGTTGAAAATGAAAACTAGGTCAGATTTACGTTGAAATAATTGAAAATTGCTCAATTGTTTTGTGTACGTAAATCGATATTATCAGCACTGGAAAATTCTCTAAAATGTGAAATTAAAAAATATCAATCTTTTTACGATATTAATCACGATTAATTGATTAAACGTATTGCCTTGACTGAAAAATATTTGGTATTTGTGACTATAATTATATGGTAAAGTAATTATGGTTAAAAGCTCCATTAGAACCTTTTAGCACCATTAGAAGCTTTTTAGATGATTATTACTGCTATAATGCTAGTAATAATAACCTTAAATTTAAAGTTTTAGCAACCATAAAAAAATCATACTATAAATCACGACAGTTTCAAATATTAATAGAGAAAAATATTAAGATATGGATAATAAATAAAATAGACATTTTTATGTAGCAAATACTATCACAATTATAGTGAATATAACTATTTTCTTAACATTCACTTACAATTTACGTGGTAATAACAATTAAAAAATGTGTAAAAAATAAAGAAATAATCACTCTGAGGTACAATTAAACATAATAAGTATATAGTTATGATAATAATCATAATGAAGTTAAAACAACTATAATTTGCATAGTTAAAACTATAACTATAATAAATATGTAGTCAGGAGTAGAAAATGATTGATGAATGACATTATGGTTAAATTACGATAATTACAATCATTATTTTGTCAGTACTTCTTTAAACTTCATTCTCCAATTTAGACACATTTAGATATGTAAGTACAAATTTTCTGCGAGTCGGAGATGTATTTTCTATCTAATTAGCGAGAAATGTTCTATATTTTTTCATTTGTACTAAAAGAATGTTAAGAGCATTGGGAAAGTCGTGTCCGGTTTCATAAACACATGGCCAATCCGCAGGAGTGGATCGCTGCAACAATACTCTCCGAGCGTTGCATTAAGAATTGATTCTAATGCACTGTTCGTGGCAGCTACGTGGATGCATGAGAGGTCATGGATGCCCTGAGTCGGGGGTACTTACAGCCCGACACGATTTCCTGCGACTATTGGAAATTTCGACCACGGACACGCCACGCTGCCTGCTGCGGAACTATACAGGGTGTCCCAATAACTATTACCACCTAAAATATTTTCGAATATATAAGGTCTAGAGAAAAATTTGTACAATCAAATTACACGATATGAAGGGAGCTATTATAAAGCGATAATAATTTTTTCCTGAGTGGAGGCGCTTAGGAGATTTGAAGGTCAACTTCATTTTTTTAAATGGAATTATATAAATTTTTCTAGATAATATGATTTCCCTAATTATTCTTCATATAAAAGTATTAAGATAATAGCATCGGAAAATCTATAGTTTACGAGATATTTTATAATTTGTTCTGGCACATATTGACATAAAATGTTAAATAACTCGTAAATTAATAATTTTTTTAATTGTACTTTAATACTTTTATGAACGGAATAATGAAATGAATCAATTGGGCTAAAGAAAATACATAGTTGCTTATTTAAAAAATTATCCATTTTGCAGCCATATCTTGTAAAGAAAATACATAGTTGTTTATTTAAAAAATTATCCATTTTGTAACCATATCTTTTTAAAGCAACTGTGTTTTCTTGACACCAATTAATTCATCTTATTATTCTGTTCATAAAAGTATTAAGGTACTATTATCAAAAAATTATTAGTTTACGAGTTGTTTAATATTTTATGTCAATATGTGCCAGAATAAGATATAAAATATCTCGTAAACTATTGATTTTTCGGTAACATGATCTTAATACTTTTTTATGCAGAATAATTAGAGGAATCATATTGTGTAAAAAATTCATATAATTCCATTTAAAAAAACAAAATTGACCTTGAAATCTCCGAAGCGCCTCCATCTGGACAAAAATTATTATCCATATGATAATCCCCTTTATATCGTGTAATTCTGGTTATATAAATTTTTCTCTACACCTTATAAATTAGAAGATATTTCAGATGGTAATAGTTATCGGGACACCCTATATAATGTAAATGTCAAGAAGCGCTTTTGATGTACATGCACCAATTGCGTTCCAATCGGCATATACGGACCCTTTATTGGTTAATATCCCCGAGCGTTATCGGTCAAACGCATCCCACCGTGATCGCAACTTTTCGGATTTGCAAACGCGCGTGGCTTTATGAATGTTGTTATAATTCACCGATAACGAATCCGAGCGGTAATCCTGCAGAACCGGTTGACGAACGATTTTAACGAGCATATAAATGCATCCCCTAAAATCATCCGTTAACGACTTCTTCTAATTTTTTGGCATACGGAATGCACAATATGGAAAATGAGAGTTTTCCGTTGGTAGTCTTCAATTTACATAAAAGAACGATCGATCTTATTTTTCTTAAAGAAATTTAATATTAATTTAATATTAATTATATTTTAATATTAATTATATTTTCTCAATTGACTTTTATTATCTAAAAAAAGTCTATTTTTTAAAGGGCCTATATTATTATTAAATACAAAACTATCGTTGAATGCTATCTTTATATATTTTTATATAACATGCAATCTTTGTATACGCAGCTCTCTGTAATCATTTCATTAAGAAGCTCTCCAAATTTTTTTAGTATTTGGTAAAGAAATGTACAATATGAAAAATGAGTTTTCTGTTAATACACTGAGAAAAATAATCTGATTGGATTAAATAATTCTGGTGGAAAATAGACGAATCAAACTTTTCTGGTCAAATTTATTAGAATTCTAGTTGAGATAACCGGAATTCTGGTTGATACGGAATATTTCTGGTAAAATCTACTAAAATTTTTATTTTCAACCAAAAATTTTTTTCATGTAGTTTTCAAGTTATATAAAAAAAATAAATCTATCTTTTTTTTTTAAAGAAATTTAAATTTTAATTTCATTTTCCATTGACTTTTGTTTATCTAAAAGAATATCTTTAAAGAGTCTATTTTATTATTGAACACGAAAATCAACTTTAAAAGGACACGATAATCTTTAGCCACGAAAACCTGTTTCCTTTCAGTATTCTATCAAGACAGCAATTTATGGACTTTCTAGACTAAACGACGAGTCAATTTATAAGATGACGTCTAATAACCGTATTTTATACCTTTATTACCTCGCCGAGATCAAACGAAGCAATATTTTAGCAATATTTTTTACTTTAATAGAATCGATTCTCATCAAGATATAATGCCGTTGCGGTGAGAATAAGCGTAAACTCGTGATGGATAGTAAGTTAACGGTAACTCGTAAACAAGCTGGTTGAGGGTGAAATGCGCTGAAGGGTTGAAATCCGTAAAAACACCGACGTGAGTTTTTCTTTTCCGTGAGAATAAGCTTTACACGGTATAGCGATAAAGAATACTATCCATCTGTAGACACTACGAACTTTTCTTACGCGGAGAAATAATAAAAGGAAGTCCCCAGAAAACTCCTACAACTGTACATTTCGCGTTGGTTGTCATTTCAAGTATATGGCCTGTTTATATTTTTAGACATACGACATTTTTTTCCATATAATTTTCCATATATTATTATAAAATTTCTTCAAACAATTTTGTATTGTACCTTGTGTTAAAAAATATAACAATAAGGATATAATAAGTAATAGAATTACACAGTTGTGATTACGTAACATTTATTCTTATTTTACAGGGTGAAAATCTCGTATTTTATATCAGATATATATTTAAAACACTTTTAGCATTAGCACACTCCGTTTGTCTTTTATATCAGATGATGTGATTTTTATATCAGATATATATATATATATTTAAAACATTTTATATTAAATGTAATTTTATATAAGATGTACATTTAAAATATTTTTAATAATAGCATACTCTGTTTGCTTGGTTAGAAAAATAATTTCGATAACTGTTTAATTTAAGCGATAATCTTTATTGAAATTGAATTCAGCATCTGTGAAAATAAGCTGGATATAATTGAAAGACTTTAAGAGCTAATTAAGTTTCTTGTGTGAGCGAAGAAGCTTATACTTATATCTCTTACTTCCATCTGCAACTCGCTCTTAATAACAACTGACTGACCACAGCGTATGGAGCAAGACTCCTTGAGTGAGGCTGTAGAGAAGAAAAGCGTTCTACTTGAAAGCAAAAACGTGTACAGACTTGTTTTGTAGATTCAAACAAAATATTTGGACATAAATAAAGCAATATAATAATTGAAATCATCTAATTACCTTCCTACAACGATAGAAATATCATTTCTATGTGTTGTTATTTTTTCAATAAATAAAAAATTGAAATGCAACGTTGAATGTGCAAATAAAGCGGAACTCAATAGTTTCTTCCATTCGTTTTCCATTCCTTTTGCAATGCGGTATATTACTATTCATTACATGTTCCACAACGCGCTGCCTTCATTTTTTTTTATAAATGTATACTTCAGAAGGGTGTTATATAAAGGATATCTGGAGACACGGTAGTGTCTCGGCGCTAAGCC
>NW_017257236.1:102818-103124 GCF_001594055.1 Mycetomoellerius zeteki | reverse complement strand
GATACGTCGTCCTTATTGTCATTATTACTGTCGTCGACCAGGAAAAATGTACGTCTCATTTTTTCGATAATAGATGGCTCTTGACTTAACCAAGCTGCGATGGCAGCATTGCACATTCGAACGTGATCAACCACACATGACGGCTGTGATAATCAGCGATGGCACATTGTCATCACATATAATATATATAATACATACAATTTGACGCGCGCGTGGTGTAAAAATACGATGTGACGCACACTATTATTAATTAAATTATTAGTCGGCGCAAATTATTAATTAAAATTAAAATGAAATATTAATTAA
>NW_017257236.1:81330-101099 GCF_001594055.1 Mycetomoellerius zeteki | reverse complement strand
AGTAGTAAAATACGTAATAAGTATTTACATGAATGTAAATAAAAATAAGAATATAATATTTAGAAAAATAACATAAATAAGAAGCATATTATTATGCGTTTTTACAAGAACTTATTGTATATCAAATCCATGCAAAATGGTATCTGAAGAGGGCTCAATCTGTTAGCCGAAACTTGTAATGTGTTTCTCAGTTTATTTAATTAAATGTTATCTTATATTTTATATTCAGACTGACTCAATCTTTCATGCTTCACCAATTTTCGGACTATAATTTTTACGTATTGACTCTTAGAATAAGAAAAATAAAAAGCATCCCCAATGAGAGTCAAAGTATCTAGCATATGTATATATGTGTATATATGTGTATGTTTTTCTTACTCGATCTAGCAGCGCCAAGTGTTTTACATGAATAGTAAATTAAATTTTTTCATTGTATAAAAATTAAAGACAGTACCATTTGGATTAAGTAAATAATAAAGATAGTATCACTTAGGTTTTACTTTTTATTTTGTAGTAGAATTTAACTTGGCGCCACAGTTGTTGATATCAAATCGTTTGTACAAATAATACATATTAGATTAATATTTATTATTTAATTTGGCTATCAAATCTTTTTTACGAATAATACATAAAATTTTGATAAATTTAATTAAATTAACAGAATTTAACTTGGCGCCACAATTGTTGATATCAAATCTTTTATACAAATGATACATATATCATTAGATTTAGTAAATTTTGTGATATAATGATTTTCATGTAATAATTTTTGAAGGGGAATAAAGCCATTATAACTTGGGTTGGAATGTATCATATACAAAGAATTTCATCAAACAGCAAACGCAATTAGTCATCAGTTCCACGGCCGATTAAGTAATTGACGTTGGTGAAACCGGCTCAAATGGTGGTTTCCATACGAGAAGCATTTTTGTATACGCCTTCTTTACCTTTACGATGTATAAAGGGTCTTTTTTTATAAACGCCTACGCCAGTAAGATATTTTCTGTGAAAACACGCGATTATAATATAAAATAAACGTAAACAGACGCTCTAGTTTCGATACAAGACCTCAATGCTTGTTGTAAAAGTAAACATTCATAATAGTTGATAATTGTAAGAAAAAATGTTTTGCCTCTTTGGAAACTGATGTAATTCAGCTGTTGAGAAATATTACGAGTTTAGAAACCTCAGACAGCTACTGCTTTTCTAAAGGGTCCTTCTTTTGATCAAAACAAATTTGCTTAGCGAGGCACTGATCCAAAAAACGTTTACAAAAAAAAATAAAAATAACCTTTGATATGTATGGCACATAAGTGTGCCGTTGGAATCGATGGAATGCCTCTCCAGCATTATATGTATATATGTATCTATATATATATATGTATATGTGCGTGTATGTCCTTTCAGGAAAACTGGTAATATGTCAGCCGTATGAAGCCCAACGGGCCATTTTCCGCTGGACGGAGATACACTGAATATAGCGACGAAGTAGATCAGTGCATCAGAGGGCAGATTGTGTAACAGCTATCAAGCCGCTGCTTAAGATATATCTAGTTAATCCAGTCGATAAACTTGCCAGTAACGTTCATTAATGGCGATTGCTCGATAGATTCCTTCAAGGCTGACACGAAAAGCGACGATTTCTAATAAATGACTGGTTAAAGATACAATAATTATGTCGTTCATTAATTAATTTGCAAATTGATTCTGTTGCTTTGAATTGTTTCCGTTTTGTATAAATGCAATTACAATTATTCTTGATACAAAAAAAAAAGAGATTTGTCCTATTATTGCTCGCGGCGCGTAATAAAAACGTATAAAATGGAAATATGTGTAAAATTATCTAAAGCCGACGTATCAAAAGAAATCTGTGATTTCGAGTTTGGTAATTAATTTTAAATATTATCAAATAAACTGTTGTCCACCCGATTAACAGTTAGAGAATTATGCAATCGTACTTCAATTGTTATTATCATTGTTATCCTTTATAACTAATGAAGTATCCGTTCAATGATATCGAACGTGTTGTTATGCACATTCTGAATTACCCCAGTGCTCTTCCGTGTTCGATTCTCTCTTCATTGCATACAATAACAGTGATATTGTAAAGCATAATATACATAGGTCATAAGGTAAGTATCATAATTTCTAATATTAAGATGCATTATCTGTAATATTACATAATCTACATAAAAAAATCTTGTTTCGTTGGTTAAAAATCAATGTTATTAAAACTTCGCACAGAAATGTAAAAATAATTAAATTAAAACAGGCTAGCTCTTGTTTAAGCCAATTTCTGTTTAATTTATTAAATAAAACAATTTTTCCATGTAAATTTCTTCTTTCTAAAATCGTATCGGGCAATAAAATGTATCGAAACAAAAAAATAGTTGCTCGTGAATTAAATGTTCCATAAATTTTCATATCTTCCGTAATGTTACACTTTCCACAGAGTAAAATTAATTATTTGGTAAACTATAAAAGACAAAATAATTTCACTGAGAAAGAAGATTTATTGTTCAAAACACGCAAAATTCTTAAAATTTAGTATGCACGACAAATAAATATCTTTTAATTTTTGTCCATTTAGAATTGATATTTTGCGTGATTGCTCGTCAGAGCAATAATTTGTTCATTACAACGTTTCGCAAATATAAAGTTTAATGTGCCATGTAACTTGTATTCCGCGTGGAAGCATACCAACTTCAAGACCTCATTTTCACGAAACATAACATTTCCAGCTTAACGTTATCTCAAAGTGTCTGTTCCCTTTCTTGTTACAAGGTAGCATTTGTCCGAATAACCGTCCGAGAATATCTTCCTTGAATGTCCTATGGGACTTTTACATTGTTGAGTAAGATAGTTATGCTGCTCTATTTCGAGTGGCAAACCCCTTCTATACGTTTGTACTTGCATTACGCACAACATTTTCATTAATGTTCAGCGTTATCAATATACCTTGCATTGAAAATGTTTAAAATATAAAGATAAATATCGCGTAATTAGAAATAAAATTAATTATAACTTCTTCTCGGTCATTTGTCCAATTCATTTTACATTACTATTCAAAAAGCCCCCTATCAATTATTTAAAAAAGAATTAAAAGGATGCTGCATTGAAAATACAGATATATCTAAAGAATGCATTTTATCTTGACTGCCGTTAAAAGCAGAAAAAAACTTGTTTGCGCGAAATTACGTAAAAAGATCTGACAATTTGTTTTACGATCAGATTTACAACAGGAGTATTTCCGACGGAGCACAGAGTTTAAAGAAAGATTGTATCCGAATTATAAAGCTAACGTTTACGCGCCATGGCGCGATGAAAAATGCAGGTGGCTGCAATCGCGCTACCGGATGTTCCAGCGAAATTCGTTGCAGCGTGATGGAATATATCAGGTAGATTGACCTCTCACACGTGACGCATTGTGCCTACCGTCCCTAATCCTTTGACGTGCGTGAATTAATTTTTCGTAACGGCGTGCCGGGACGGCATTTCGCTCAACTTTGAACGCAGATGACTGGCAATTTTTCAAACGCTTGTCACACCTGGCGACGCCCGCATTGATGGCTGTATGTCCTGCCGTCGCCAAAATTACGCGCCATTTTAGTCGGTTTCCAGTCGACGGCTAACGGAGATTTTTTTTAGCGATCGATAGAAGTGAATATTTTTTCCACTAAAAGATCATTTTACCTCTTTTTTTCTAGGATTATTCTATATTTCCCCAAAAACCGGCTTGTTGCGTAAAAAAATATGGATTTTCCGAACGTAGAGAGAGAAAGGACCATCTAATATGAAGGAACTATTAAAAGTATCATGATAAAAGGTATTAAAAGTATTATGATACATTGCAAAAATTTCTCTGTAAAACAAAATTTTGTATTTACATGTTAAGTAATTACTAAAAATGTGTAATCGATTATCAAATTACGAACTTATAATAATTATATTATTGTATTAAATATGCTATAAAGTAATTTGTAATGTGTGTGGAATAATACTGTAAGTAGCAAATCTTCTTAAGTTAATTAATTCGAATATTAAAACGACAAAGTTAGTTAATAAGTATTTCTATAAATATTTCTCGATAAGAAATAAGGTCCACTTTCAAAGATAAAATGGATACACCGGATGGCTTTCCCCGCACTGCATCAATGAAACCTTAATCCTATTTACAGAGAGGATTTTAAACAAATCCGAGGACTAACCAAAGACACGGCCACCGAATATCCGGTGCAGCCGTCCATGTGGTGTGCTTGCGTTTCTGTCTACTAACAAGAATCTGTACTGGCTTACAAGTACGTACGGGTAATAATAGCATCTGGCGAAAATGCTGTCACCGCCGTCCTGAATTCCACCCTTTATGAACCTCGCTTTACTTTATCCTTTCCTACAATCGTATTCGATATATACAGGCACAGTATTCAAGTCTCACACGAGTTTAAAAGAACGTCAATTTGAAAAAGAACAAACTGATTTATAGAGGGAACAGCCCTTAACGTAAAATTTTAAGAAACGCTGGCAAGCCAGCAACATTGTAACAGACTGTAAGTGCTATTCGTATAAGAAATGAAATAAATGTAAAGAATATAGCTCTCACTAAATATACATCTAATATTCGATTTACTTATTGTTAGTATGTATACATATATATGTATGGGCAAAGTCCGCAAGTGGGTAATGTCGACATTGCCCCAGTTGCCGTCTGTACAAAGTCAGCATTGCCCGGGCAATGTCGACACTGTCCACTTGAGGACTGCTCGTACACACACACACACACACGCGCACGCACGCACGCACGCACGCACGCACGCGCGCGCGCGGTGTTCAAAGAGTCCTGGACCCCTTCAGTATCTTAAAAAGTAAATATTTCTGAGAAAAATGTTTCATGCAAGAGTTGTGTGTAGTTTAAAATGGTCTGTTTACTAATCTTATCAGTTTGACCTTAGATAGCGTCGCCAATGTCAGGTCACAAGATCAAATATAATTATATCTAAAAAGGATGTATTTATATGTAACAAAAAGTATTATATTTATATGTAATAAAAAATATATAACATTTTAAATATAAAGGATATTATATATCAAAAAAATTTTTTTAATTGGCAGTGACACGGGTTAAAATTGTTCAAAAAATCTGAAAGAAATCTGCGAAGAATACTGGTGTTATTTTTTTGAGATATTGAATCACTTTAGGGGATGTCTCGATAAATTTCCAAAATTATTAAAATAACAACCACCCTTTTATATATTAATATATATATATATATATATATAATATATACAAAGTGTCCCATTTTAAGTAATGCATTAAGATTTCTTGAAAACTATGGTAGATACGGAAAAATGTTTAAAACAAAAGTTGTATGGTTCGGAAGGGGACATAAGAAAATATCATTTATTTGACCTTGGGTGGCGTTGCCAAGACCAGATCAAGGTCACGTCGAATTTTTTTAAATGGAATCCCCTATTTTTCATTACATTTTCTTGTAGCTTACCTCGAGAGCTTTTCAAAACACTATAACAAAATATTTTTTTCATTAAGTATTTTATTATAGTGTTTTGAAAAGCTGTCGAGGTAAGCTACAAGAAAATGTAATGAAAAATAGGGGGTTCGATTTAAAAAAAATCGATGTGACCTTGATCTGGCGACGTCATCCAAGGTCAAATCAATGGTATCTCCTTATGTTCCCTTCCTAACCATACAACTTTTGTTTGAAACATTTTTCCGCATCTACCATAGTTTTCGAGCAATCTTAATGCATTATTTAAAATGGAACACCCTGTTAATACATACATATATGTATGTAAATATATATGTCATATATGTATAATGAAATTAAATAAATGGCGCGTGCATAGCGCGCGCATGCATTGTTCTAATCCTTTTTAAAAAAAAAAAAATGTCTCCGTTATTTTTGAAAGATTTTTCAGTGCAATAAAATTTTGACTGCGCCAACATACTTTAACATTCTGATGCTTTGAGCGATTGTTATCACAGCGAAGAGTAAAGCGAAGTTTACAGCCAGCAGGATCAGCAGGCGTGGTACCTGAATCTCTCTATCCGATGCCATTACTGCGTCTGTTTATACAGGTCTACTTGTGCGGTTCCCCGCAGAATAGTGCGATCCGCACTATCCTTCCTGTATACAAACTCACACGCAAGTGTTGTTTACAACAAAGCGTCACGGCCAATGACAATGGTAACACACCGACCCACCGGAATTTAGATACGTTAATGACATTGTTGGAATCTCGCGACGAACAATTCGACTGCGGCCGAGCAATCACGGCTTACAAATGCGGGTTTCGTTGTTGCTTTGAGCTAAACGTGTTGTCGATGGAAAAATTCATCGTCGGAAGATGACACAGGAATCATTGATATTCGTTGAAGCGTTCGTCATTAGGATCGACTATATTCATCGCGATGTTATCAAATTTAAACACTGATATGTATGATTTATGGGAATGACAACGTCTAAAATGGAAAACAATTAGATGTTGTTTCCTAAAAATTTCAGACATTGAATTTCGATTTGTAAGAGTAATATTGTAATTTCGTAACGCAACAAATACAGCCACTTTGTGTGCTTACAATTTCCTCTTGAAAATTAAATAAATTATAAATTGTAAGCACACTGTATTTGTGTTGTAAAATTACAACGTTTGTCTTAAGAATCAAAATTTAAAATCTGAAATTTTTACGAAATATATAACGTCTAGTTGTAATAAAATATTGTATAATTTCCTCTTGGAAATTGATAAATTATATTTTATTTTAATTTCTAAGTGGAAATTATAAGCATACAAAGTGGCTGTATTTTTTGCATGAATTTATAACTTATAATAGTTTTTAGAATCGAAACTTAAAATCTTTACGAAACAATGTCTTATTGTTTTTAATTTTAGATATTGTCAATGTTCTCATAAATTAGCAAATAATTACTTGCCAATTTAGTCAAGTTAACGAATAATGAACTTATGAAAAAATCGATAATACTTCTTGGAAGTAAAAGATCATCATCGCAAAAATGCGATATCCATTTGATTTCGTTATTCGTCCGCTTCGGCGGAGTGCAAATAATGAAATTTTTCTTCCAAATTATTTTTTTTATCTTATTGTATTTATTTTTTTTTAATCATTGAATTCTGCTCTTATAAAAATTTAATACTAATATTGGCCAATTAATCACTTACTTTCAGTATTAAAAAAGTACTGTTAGCAATATTTTTAATACTTAAAATAAGTAATTAATTAGTCAGTACTAGTATTAAATTTCTATAAAGGTATTTATTCTTCGAAAAATCGTTGACAAACAGTATGTTTATTGAAGTTGATTTTACAAGAACAATATTTGTCGCATTCCACGCATCAAATCAATGTCAATATTGAGCAATTGGTCTATCGCGTGAACGGATGTAATGGGTGCATATTGGTGGCCGGATAATGAGTTATGGTCTCATTGAGAAGCACAGCAATGATCATTATGTCATCAGGTATTGATTCATGATAATATCACTATCGTCAACACTCTGGAACTTCAACATACTTAGCTATTGTGTATTTACTCATTGTCAGTTTCATTTCGAAATATTATTCGTAAACTATCGTGACTAATAAAACAAATAAAAAATATTAAAATATTTAAAAACTCAATTGTTACTATTTGTATTTATATTTTAATAATATTAGATTGTACCATTTCCCGAGAAATCAATATTCGTTTCTATTTAACTAAATAAGTAGATGTAAACATGATGTAGATATTTTAGCTTTTTCTCTTTTTACGGAACTATATAAATAGCCACAATAAAACAACTTTGCAGTTTTGCATGAACCATTTTCATAAACCTTTTCTTCTTTCAACGAACGAAATATGATTTACTATTCCGGTTAATGAGTTAAATGAAAACTAAGAAGTATAAACTTTTCTCGATATACTATTTTATCGCATCATTTTTATTCCGCACTTGCAGTCATAGAAATACGATTGAATATTCAAACTGTGTTTAACTACTCATAACTACGTCCAAACGAATTCTGCGAGTAATAAGCGCAATGATAGAACCTCACAACGTTTAACACGAGAAGCATCGATCCGACAAGACACAATTCTATATGTAATACACCTATCAAAAACAACCATTTCGACTAAGCGACGAGAGGAAATAAGTCAGCATGAAAAAGGAAGACTGTAGGCAAGAAAAAGAGAAAGAGAGAAAAACAAAGAACGGAAAACGTACAGTTTGACAGCGGTTACAGCTGCGGTTTCAACTGCGGCACTTATTGCTCGTGTTATGCGGAACGGAGTGTGAATTTTAGATCGCGAATCAGCGAGCGAGAATAGGCGATGAAATCGATATCACTTCGAATCGCGTTGACATTTTAATGGGCCACTCCGATCTGGAGCTTTGCGCGCGGTTCTTCCTTGGTCGAAACGATTCTGGAGGATCCCAAACGTATACTCCGCGTGCAGGAAAACGTACCCAAAGGGTTCTCATCGTAATTGATTAGCCGTCTATTTTCCGGTAAGAGTCATTATGCCCAGACCGACCCGACAACCTGGAACTTCAAAGGGCAGCCAATTTCCATTAGCGGCTTTAATTAATTAACGATCGACGACCGTGGTAAATTAATGCGCTTTTACTTATGACGACATGAAAAATTGATTTTATTCTTGATATCCGAGATGGATTAAACGATTGAACGACGAGGAAATTTGAACTGCGAATTGTACTTTGACCTTGCTCGATGACGCATAAATTTTATGTTTGTTACGTCGGTAATTATTGATGAAATAAATTTCGAATGGTTTGTCTAGTTTCATATTTTCCCGTATGAATGCTCTTCAAAATAATTATAATCGCAATGTATTATCATAACATAAATATAAAATTAAATTGTGAAAAGGATAAGTTTTTGTATGCATTCGTTCTTCATTTAATCAATCATCGAAAGTAAAACACCGAAAAATAAATAACGCTTTTTTACGAGTAAGCAGAAAAACTGCATAGAAGAGATAAACTTGTTTCGATATATAATACGTATAATATATAATTTCTAGTTAAAAGTTATGTTTATTAAGAATGTATGTATACGTATATTCAACTGAATCGTAGTGAAACTAAAAAAAGTTTTTTTTTGCAATTATAATTGTATGGTAAAATAATTATGGTTACAAGCTCTATTTTTATAGTTACTACCCTATAATATTAATGATAATAATTAATTTATTGTTCCATATACAAAAAAGAATAAAATGTAGTCGTTTTAGGAGACAACTATATATTTTTTTATATATAGTACTATAAATTTGGTATAGAATTATAAATACGTATAGAATATGTATAGAATTATAAATACAATTACTATTACTAACATTATGGCAGTAATAACTATAAAAATGAAATTTCTAATTATAATTATTTTATCATGCAACGTCACAAATGCTTTCTCTCTTGGTGTAGACGAGAAGGTGGTATTACGGCATCTTATTTACTTTTTGTACAATAACTTGATTAATAATCAATACTTTAATATAAAACTTAACAATTACATTTGTCAAAATGTCATTCAATCGGTTCTAGACTCAAGATTATGAAATATTTATTACTTAGGACACTATTTATAAAAACGTGACGACACCGCATAATCGCTCGAAGAGGAACGGCGGTAATATAGCTTTCTACAAAAATAGATTTGAAAAATTGGTTTTCTTTAAAAAAAAAACAAGAATTACAAAATTAATAAAAAAGTAAAATATAGAGTATGTGTAATCAAATTATGCAAATGTACCCAGCATAGCAAAGAGCATAGCAAAATGTCTGCAGTCTTTTAGCAGACTGTCAGCAGATTCGAGCAGAAAACGACGGCAGTCTGCCATCAACTGCGTCCGCATTAGGCTTATGTTCTGTTACGGGAATGCTGGAGTGGCCAAATTGTTGGGATTTTGCAGAATGATATAAATCTCCGAATTTACTGAACGGAATCAAAATTCCTTTTACAGGATTAAAGTAGACGCAAAATTTAGTGCTGCAATAGACTTTATATTAAAATTGGAAAAAAGTTAAAAACTTACATTTTTTCAACTTGTCGAGCTGTCATCTGACGTAGGTGTTTCCTTAATACAAAAGTTTTATAACTTGTATGGACCAAACGACAATGCAGCACCAAGCATATTATTGTACGTGCACAAACAATACTGAGTTTATGAAGCTAAGATTAAAAGCTTCAAAAAAAAGATTTACATATATCGATCTGCAAATGACGTGTATACCCAGAGAACAAACATGTCGGAAAGGCGTCCAAAAGACGTCTCAAACTAGACGTCTGAAAAGAGACGTCTTGAGGACTTTTGCAAAAGTTATCTTTCAGACGTCTTTCTGATATTTTAATTTACATTATCGACTGCAATTTTATTTATAATATCGAGTGCATGACATGATCAATCTGAATATATCTGTGAATGTAATACGTAACCTATAAAAAGTATTGGATGTCAATTAATTTGGCATATTCCAATATTTTATTGTATTATATTATAATTACAGTGTTCTACAACTACACAATTATGTGAAACTGTCCCGAAACGCGTTGACAAGAGAAAGAATACGAAGCTGTCTGTCATGATGTGATATTATTCACATACCGATTTATCAGATAATTTTAACTTCTGCTTCGTATACTTCCTCTTGTCAACAGGTTTCGGTATCAGTAATATTTATTTTTATTTTTTAGACAAATGTCTGAAGCAAGTCTTAAGGATAATGTCTGTAAGACGTCATAAGGACAATGTCTGTAAGATGTCATAAAGATAATTCTATAAAATATCATAAGAGACAAGTCTATAAGACGTCTTAAGGGGATGCTAAAGTCGTCCTACTTTCCATTATTTCCATTCGGTAAAAAATCTTCGAATTGGATTTACGGATTGCAAAATTATTATTACAGAAGCACGCACAAACAGGACCTCAGCTGCATTGGATTTAATGAGAAATCAGAAAAAATTTTAAAAATTCACTTACTTTTGGCTCGTACAGCTATCATCTCAGGTATATATTTGCTTCATACAAGAGTTTTATAGTTCATATCTTGAAAATAAGTGTGCAGCTGAAGTCACATTACTGGAACGAACGATACCGAGTTTGTAGAACTAAGATTGAAAATCTAGAAGGAAAGTATTTTCACCAAATAGAAAATACGTGTATACGGATGCTTTGTGAAGACTAGGAATGTCAACAGAGCCGAAATTCCTTGTAGTAGTAGTTGCATGGTTTTGCGATAGATGGTGCTGGCATATATTAGATAAGGACAGATGTATGCGTTTGAGTGAGACAGAACGATATATTATATAATATAATGTAAGGAATGAATCAAAGATGTCACTATTATCGAATTTGGAATAAAAAGGTCTGCACTATCGACCTTAATCAAGTTCTGTAATATTGTAGGTTTAGGATCCCCTTAAGGATAATGTCTTTAGGACATCATAAATCAACGCATAAGACATCTTAAAAACGTCATATAAACGTCATTCTGATACTTCAAAAAAATGTCTCATGAATTTTAGGACGTCTTTATGATGTCTTATAAGACGTCTCAGTGTTCTCTGGATATAAACGCTAAGCGATGACTCGGAATGGTAAACAAAGCAATAATTGTCTAGCAGTAGGTGTTCGATCTTTCAAGAGATGGCGTTACAATATGTTAGATAAAGATAGATGAACGCGTTTGAGCGAAACACAACGATATATAATAAGAAATGAATGAAAGATGTCACTATTACCAAATTTGGAATTAAAAAAGTCTGTACTATCGACCCGATCAAGTTCAGCAATCGATCCAACATCTCTTTAACATCGACATAATGTGAAGGCAAATTGATGACAGAAACTGAGCAGATCCTGCCGACATTATCTGATTCTGTTATTTTTTTTCTAGGAGTCTATCAATAATATTATGTATATCTAATTCTGTAACAATTCTGTTGCTATTTTGTTGGCATAGTGTGTAGAAGATATTAAAAAAATCTGCTTTCTACAGATTTGGCTATCTGGATATGTATGTATACATAACTCTTTCAGCATATAGACTGCTCAGTACTAAAAATCTATATGTAATATAAACTACAGATTAACAGTAGAGCTACAATCGATTTACAGAATAATTATTTTGATATGAAAACTTCGAAAAAAGAACCATTAGTAATCAACATGTTTAGAGGGCCACACAAACAAAATATCATACTACTGTTTTACTTTGCATAACTCGAAATGTATACAACCACAAATAAAATGTTCAATAACAAAGAATACACTCAAACATACATATATTTGTGTGATAATACATTCAAGTTTAAGAAAAATCGGGAAATTGCGTAATTAAATGCTAAAATGTATCATAAAAACGTTTCAAAATATTTGAAAATAAAAATACGTTATAATAAATGCTAACTATTGTGTATTGACATATTAATAGCGAGCTACTAAACAAATAATTCTATAAGTAATCGCTAGAATTTACCACTTAATAGCGGAGATATTAAAAGTATCCTAAAGTGAAGCCCAAGTTCCGACGAGGTCACCAGAGATCGCTGTTTTACAGTACATCGACATATCTTTATATATTACCACACCCAATATCTCACTCAATCTTTGACACACTTCATGTCAATTTTCGTCTAATAAATTCGTCGCGATAAAGTGTGTAAGTCTATTTCTAAGAACTCGACGCGTTAAGTTATTTGTTCGTGCAAACTACGTGTCTGTGGATTACTATTTCATAGGTACAGGTTGCAAAACTTTCGTATCAAGCAAATGTTGTCATGACTTGACAGCTTGAGACGCTGTGTTACATTAAGAAATAGTAAAAAGTATATCAATTTCAAAATTTTTCGTCGATCTCATAAACTCCATCTCACAGACACATATTAATGCGTATACTTTAATCCTGGAAAAGGATTTTCGAATTTATGAAAGAGTCCTAAACCGATTACCGAACTTGATCGAAATCGATAGTGCAGACTTTTTTAATTCCAAATTCAATAATAGCGATATCTTTGATTTGTTACGTCCAGTAGACTCCACGATTTCTTCGTTTCGCAACCGTTCGATCAATAAAGTAAGATATAAACAAATTCAATCGATAACACAAACCCGAAGTAACTTTCCCGACAGGAAACTATGTTTATTTAGAATTTAGTAACCCGCGATAACCAAGCGTTTAATCTCCTCTCGAGCGTCATGGAGAAAGAAATTACCAAATAATAAGAGTCTTATCATGAACGCGACACTCGAGAGAAGGTAGGATGTTGAGTCATCCCACGCCGATATCACACACGTCTAACGATAATAGTCTTCAGCATAGGCTTAAGAAGGAGTCATAAATCTAATAATGACACTTTCTTATGATGGGGAAATCAACAAAATAATAACTCATGGAACAAGATTAACTAAGTCCAGGAATGTTGATAAAAGGTGGATTACCTTTTTCCCTTAAGCAAACGCTGATAAAAGGGAAGTAGGTGACTTACCACCCATCTCCCCCTCCCCAGAAACGAAACTCTTCAATGGGCGATCGTAATTCTGAAACATTTAGGAAGGTGATATATTATCACTAATAAGAATAAGAGCGAATCAAAACTGACACAGCGGGCGGAGCTAACTTGAGGGCAATTTCCCAATGACCAGTCAAAATTGTTATGATATAGTATTAAAATCATGCGAACCTGATTCCCCAATTTCCCAATTAGACACATCCTACCACGGAACCACCTCCTAAAAAACGACTATATAAACCACGACATCGCGAGATACCGGGACAGACAGACAAAAAAAATATATTTCACTTAGTGCAAGTAACTCTTACATAGTTCGTGAAAGCTATTAGAATCAGTGCTCAAAATTCGGTCATCACCATCCACGAGACCAGGGGAACCAAGGCACTGACCAACAAAGTATCCGGAAGATAGAAATTCGATAACTCGTCTGCCCGGACAACCAAACAGTAAGTCGCTCCTCACAAATTATACACTCCAGAACCTAGCGTAAATCATCCCTTAGTGAACCGATCAAAGCGCCACCGTCCCCATCGAGGTTGGCTCAAAAGTCGGGCTTTCCTCGAAGCGCGCAGACTCCAGGACCAAGCATACCAGGAGTTCTGTAAAAATCAAGTAAAATCAACCGATGACGCACAATAATCCGCATCACAATCTACGCAACAACCTGCACAGCTACCTCACCCATTTTCGTCATCACCGGCTCCGCCGGCCCCCCCGGAACAACCGGCTCATTATGTACTAGAGGCGATACCTCCTTCTTCCCCGCGATCTCCGTCACTAGCGTTTTTGGACGCTTTGACGGAGCGCATACTTCCTGACATTCCAACACACACTCCCGACTTCCTTCTCCAGTCCGCTCCAACGTCACCTTGTCCACCATCTCCTGCTGATTCCACGTCAAGCGTAGAAATTCTGGAAGAATTTCCACCTCTCCCCCAGCGCAACCGATTTCCTATTTATCCTGGTAACGCCTTCGATTCGGTGATTAACCGTTTCGATCGTACCACCGATTCTCTCCCGCAGAGCACCTACACTATCGGCCCTGACTATTTTGATTCCGAAGAAATCCGAGCCGCCATAGCCGGACAACCTCCTGGAATTCACATTCCAGTGTTTACTTCTAATTCCCCCCCTTTCTTTATTTAGTCTCGATCGACCTTTTCCATGACCTCTTCCCTCCTTCCTCTGTCATAATTGGCGAAATTAAATAATACAACATGTATCGCCTCTCCGCTCATACACAAACGTAGACTCACGCTCGCCCTATGAATTATTTCTCTCGCGGCAGAAAACATGTATAATTTTTCCTCATCTTTCATAATTAGCCAGTAATTTCTATGATCTATAGTTACTAATGTCTATAATCGAGCTTTTTCTAACCAGTAATCGTAATAGTAACATGTATATAAAATTAGTTTTTCAATGTTAGTTTATAAACATTACTTCTCTATTACCCTTTAGCGTATATAATTAAAATTTCACTAACATGTTGTAATTTAAGTTTAGTAATAAAATATAACTTTGTTAAGATGATTATTCTCATTTCATTTTAAAAAACCAAAAACGACCTCGTACTCCATCGCCTTTCAGAGATCGCACGTGGTCCAGTCCCGAGTTATAGGGATTAGGTTCCTTGACTCGAAATCAGGACCGACGTACGCACTGCTCGTAGGAAACAGGTGTTATAGCATCTCTTCGGAACGTTGATCCATATTCCGGAGCGATAAGAAATGCGTCCGACTCTCAGGTATTTGCCTCTGCGCGTATACCTGTGAGATAAAGTCTGCACGTTCTTCCATACCCTCTCCATCTCCATCCTTGTCTCTCCCATTCAATATCTAATTTCCAAGGGCTTGGACGTAACGGATTCATTTCTTACATTATATTATACATCGTTCTGTCCCACTCAAACGCATACATCTGTCCTTATCTAACATATGTCAGCACCCTCTATCGCAAGACTGTGCAACTACTACTACTACACGGAATTTCGGCTCTATTGACATTTCTAGTCTTCACAAAGCATTCGTATATATATACTTTCCATTCGATGAAAATTTCGATGAAACTTTCCTTCTAGACTTTCAATCTTAATTCTGCAAACTCGGTATCGTTCGTTCCAATAATGTAACCTCAGCACGTTTATTTTTAAGATATGAACTATAAAACGTTATGTTACGTCTCGTACACGCCACGATTCTTTTCTTTCGAAAGACGGCTCTACGCCGCGACTGACGATGGCATTTATGAGATTCGAGTGCAGTCTCCTGTTAACAATTTGAAAGAATTAGAGGCCTAAAAAGCTTCTACGAAAACTCATAATGTCACTCAAGAAGGAAAGAACAACAACGCCGATGCGAGGCTGGAAACACTAGGCTTGCGAAATCCATATATCTACGTCATATCCTAGCTGCCACCCGAGGCAGACTAACAATTCCATATTAGGTAAAACGCGAGGCTAGAAGCGGTACGATTACAAAATATGCCCATATAATGAAATAGCAAACACCCAAGCCGCCACCCGAGGGTGACTAACAATTCCATATCAAGTAAAGATAAAACCGGCGCCACGTCGCGCCAAGACATAAAATGCTCCAAAGAAACCCCCATATTAACGTTATCTGGCACCAGACTTAAGAGTGACAACGGTTGCCCTGCATGCGAACATCCTAAGAAAACTAACTAAACGTCACGAATAATGATTTACCCAACTAAATTTTTCGCGGCATAATAAAATTTGACATCCACTCGGAGTAATTTTCCCACAGACTCGAGAAAATCGTAAATTACCTCCCCTTCAAAGCACTTGAGATTAACCACGATAGGACCTAAGAAAAAACGTAAATCACAGCTTGACATTGCAACTTAACAATTGCGCTGGACAAAGGAAAAGACACCCCTTTTTGTAGTATAAATAGGGGCCCGCGAGAGAACGCGTTGTCAATAGTAGTCAGTCAGTCATTCAGTCCGTAACGTCAGTCTCTCAGTGTCAGTAACGAGAACTCAATAGTAGTCAGTCAGTCACTCAGTCTGTACTGTCGGTCTCTTTATTATAGTGCGCGTTAGAGGTTCTGAGAGAGCCACCCGTTCACGGGGTCGCAACCTGACCGTGCACAGGAGTCCGCGGGGCCGCCAACTCGAACCCGACCTAGCTTCAGTACCGTTAATAAATGTAGACACCGAAATTTCTTACTCCCCTGTTCCTCCCGACGACAATGTTCCCCTAGATCTATCCATCCCTTCCGCCCCTGACCCAATAATCCTCGACATCCTGTAGTATTCTCCTCCTCCCATATCCGAACGATTCCCTCCCCCTGATCCTCCTCTCGGACAACCAATTCCACTCCCTTCCCTGGATCAACTCTCAACCCCTCCTCCGACTTCACCCCCTCTGGTCCTTCCCCTGAGGAATGGGATTGGATGTTTAGATTCTATTCCATGGTTCATAACGAAGCCGACCGAATAGTAACAGTATATATCCCTAGTAACTCTACGCCTTTTATAGTTTTCTTTACAGACACCTCCAACCTTTGTGTTCCTGCACCGCTTTCCTCACCAGTGCCCTCCCATCCCTCTCCTATCCTATTACTACACAAAAATACACTCACCCGATTGCACACTTTGTATATATTTTATTCGGGTCCGTTTTTGTAAATCGCGATATACACACACATACACATTAGATAAGTTTAGCAATAATTTATACCGCCAGTTTATATATTATTTATAATCATTTTTTTTTCTATTATTATGTGTTTATAATAAATTTATACTAATTTCAAAATGAACATCCTTGCCCAATATGGCATTATTTGCATCCCCTCGTATCACGTGTTCCCATCAACATTCTTAAGTTCGCACATGGTCCAGTCCTGGATAAAAAGGAATAAGTTCCTTGACCCGAAAGTAGGACCTACGTTCGTACGGCTCAAAAGGAAACAGGTGTCATAAGGTCCCTTCGGGACCCATATTCCAGAGCAATAAAAGATACGTTCGACTCTCGAGTGTTCGCTTCTGCGCGTATACCTGAGAGACTGAGTCTAAGCGTCCTTCCACACCCTCTCAGATCGATATAAATCTTTTTTTTAAGCTTTTAATCTTATAATCAGTATTGTTTGTGAACGTAATATGTTTGGTACTGCATTGTCGTTTGGTCCATACGAGCTATAAAAATTTTGTATTAAGGAAACATCTACATTAGGTGACAGCTCTACGTGTTGAGAAAATGTAAGTTTTTAACTTTTTCTCAATTTTAGTATAGTTTATTGCAGCACCACCAAATTTTGCGTCTACTTTAATCCGGTAAAAGGATTTTTTATTTCTTTCAATAAATTCGGAGATTTATATCGATCTGCAAAGTCCCAACAATTTGATCACTCCAGCATCCCCTTAATCACGTCGTGACAACATTTGCTACATAAAAGCTGTGCAATCTATGCTTATGAAATAATAGTCCATAAATAGTAGTTTGCATGAAGAAACAGTGGAATTCTTAAAATTGGATTTAGACGTCTAACTAAAATGCATTTGTTATACGAAAATTTATGTGTATGTGTGAAGTACGTGAATGAGATATTGATGTAGTGATGTGTCAATGACACGTAAATCGTCTATGTGTAAGTGCTATTTTTTCAATATGACTGATCGTCTTTAAGATCTCCTTAAGAGGAACCATTATATCTATATACCTTCTCCTCTATATTTTATCGATGCATAAAAAGAAAATTAGGGGAGACCGGGGATAGTTGATACATGGGACATGTTGTTACACTTAAAATTGCTGCAAAACAGCAAACGATAATATTACACAAAAAATATAGTATTTCTGTAAAAACATTGCGGTCATGCTGCAATAAGTTATTTCATCCTAAATAACGTATTTTCAAAAATAAAAAATATTTTCGGTTTTTCATAGTAGCCAAAAGTAAAATAAATCAGTGATATATTAAATGTTATATTTATCAATCTGCTCACCATATTATAATTTCAACTATTTCTATAGAATTTTTATTATATAAACAACATCTTATAGTTATATTAACGTCTTAACATATATTTTTGCATAAGTAGGGGAGACCGGGATCAGTAAACTATAGGGGTAGAATAATCGAGGCTATGTTATAAACAAATCGCGAGACATGCGCAAACCCGTCTGAGCACGCAGCAGCGATTGCCGCTCAGTCTGCTGTAACATCTCGTTGCTAACACATCTATGATAGAAGTTACGCTACAATTTAAAAAAATCGTACACCTAAGTAAACATTTTTATTCTTAAAGTTTTTGTTTTACAATCGTATATAATTGTCTGAGATATTTTATTTCCATTTAGATAGTAAGCGTAGTTCTTACTTAATAAAGTCCAACAAATTTTTTTTTGTTTATCTGTCTTTGTTATCGTATACTGTTAATGTTTTTAAAAAATGAACGGATGGGGTTAGTAGGCTAACCACAATACGGGGCTATATGACTAATTTAGTGACGACTCTGATAGTATCTACTCCCAAATATCTTGAAATGAAATCTCACTCTAAAAGAGTGAAAATGTTTCACTTCTTGAAAAAGAGTGGCAATATTTCATTCCTTTAAAGAGATTTACCTCAGTGGAAAATATTATAAGTTTAATTCCCTTACGTCCAATCTCGACAAAACTAGGCTCATTCGATGTGTTTTTGCATGGAAAGAACGAATTTAGCAAAAAGAAGCATTGTTCTGTCTTGTGAATCGAAATATTAATCGTTAAAGTTTGTTAAGTTAGAAAATCTGTCATTAACGCCCTGGTAAAAAAGTTGATAGAGAATGATAGAAAAATCATATCGTTTTCAATATGAAATTTGGTTCGTAAATTCACTAATTTGAACCAGATCTTATAGGAATCTTGTATAAATCTTACAAAATCCGGTGAAACAGGATAGGATTCATATCCTATCAATCGTGATGCTCGCAAGGTCAACGATAGGAAATGATATAAACTTATAGAAAACGATACAAATTGATAGAAATCTTATCGTTCTCAATCATTCTGTATCAACTTTTTTTTACCAGTAATAACAGTTAAATTACATGTATAAGAAATTTTTCATGCATTAATATGTATAAATATGTATAAACATATATAATATAATAAATTATATACGTTTATGAACATTTATACATAAACATGTATAAATATTCATAAACATATATAATTGTATATGAAACATATCCATATAT
>NW_017257236.1:37118-81265 GCF_001594055.1 Mycetomoellerius zeteki | reverse complement strand
ATGTTTGTGTTTAAAATACATTTTTATAAAATTTTTGTTATTATGTAGCCAAAGATGTACCTTAAAATATTTATTAATCTTCATTTTAATAATGTTAATCAAATTACCCCATACCATCAGTCATCTTACCCCGGTCCCGGGGCTAGTTAAATCAGATGGAATGCATTAGAAAAATGCATTTTTTTCATAGTAATTATCAGTTTTCCCCAGTGTTATGCATAAATGATCTTAAAATTAGCTAGATAAAGATAAAATGAAAATTTGGAAATTAATCTTAGATAAGATAAAGATGATTCAATTAAATTCATCTAGATAATTTAGATAAATTTATCTGAATATTCATCTAAAATTATCCAGATAATTTTTTTTATTTTTAAAACTTATACTTACAGTTACAACAAATAATTAAAAAATTCGTACAAAAAGACTATAGAAGTCAACTTCTGGTTATTAAAAATTTCGAGATGTACATTTAATTAATAATAATATATGATTTCGACTCCTGTTTGAGTCATCTTCAGCGTTATAACTTTAATATTACAGCAATTAATATATCGCAGTAAATGTCTTTAATTTTAATTTGCGATAACTTCTGCAATTCTCGTGTGATTTACTATTACTTTGTATGTGACTTGTTGACTCCGTGAAGTGAGCAGAATTTCTGTTATCCTCTATATTATTCACTTTTTTCAACGATTTTTTAAAATTTTAGCTTGAGTTTTTATCCACAATGGTCACATACAAAAGGAGAGAACTTTGAAGACATTGACTGCGATATATTAATTGCTTTAATATTAAAAGATTGTAACGCTGAAGATGACTCAAACAGGAGTTGAAACGTACGAAATCATATGGTATTATTAATTAAATGTATATCTCGAAATTTTTAACAGCCAGAGGTTGACTCCTACTAGCCTTTTGTATGAATTTTTTTATTGTTTGTCGTATCAATTAAAGGAGTTTATAACTTATTAGTTTTAATTTAATTTCATTATTACTCACAGTTAATAAAAAATATATAATAACATTTTACCATTTGTTTTGTCTTTTCTGTAGTGTACACTTTTGGAACTTAAAATGAGTATAATATGTTTGATATTTGGCGAAAGAGAGAGAATTCTATGCACTACAACTCTCTGCACGTCTAGTGCAAAAATGAAAAACAGAGGATCGATTGCGTATCTCGAAATAAGGTAAAAATTGCAAAAGTGAGCAAATTCACTAGAATAGTTATAATTTAATCGGTCAATATTTAGTGAATTTGCTCACTTTTGTAATTTTCTCCTCATTTCAAGATACACAATCAACTCTCAAATCACTTGAATGCAAGTGAGTAGTTATATGTATAAGATCTGTTCGCGTTGCACGAAATCCCCAAATATTTTTGCACTTAAAATAAGATAGATATACATATATTTGGCCTTGAAAAGAGAGACAGCGAAGGTTAGGTTCGCGTTGTTTGCACTAGAAAGTTAATCATATTATTAAATTATAAAAATAATTTTTGTGTAATGTAAGCATGTGGCTATTGCAAAATGACCTTACGGTTTATATTCCATTTATTAGTTGCGTGGAAAAAATTCGTAAAAAAACTGTATCAACTATCCTCGGTCTCCCTTACTTTTAATGTAAAATTGCTTTTAGTGTAATATTCATCGATACTAAAAATAATAGAAATTCAATTAATTGAACCTCATATAATAACTTTGCTGTAAAATTCACAGCGAAAAAAACAATGATTACATCGGGAAAAATTAATTTGTCGATTTGTTTTTCCCGATTTTATCGATCCGAAAATGGACTGCAACAATTGTCGTCGATCTCAGACATGCGCACAAACTCGGCAAAAGTTCCTGTGACATACCGTCAAGGTTTCACCGCTATCAGATGCTAAAATAAAGTGTAACGATCGAATGACAGTCGCGCATCGGAATGACAACCATCAGGCATTAAATCTGTGCAAACGAATGCCTGCGCGCGCGCGAGAGAGAGAGAGAGAGAGTGATAATAACAGATATAACGGGGTATCGATTGCGATCGCGATCACATAAACGCATGAACATCTCGTTAAAATTGGACCCAGCCATCCGGCCTCTGTCACGTAGGAATGTCTAGTAATGCCATGGCTCGATTTATTCTGCACTGTCGCATCGCGTGCCCGATTGATGTGCCCGATCAACGCGAAACACGTGTACGTAACTGCTTGTGTGTGTGTGTTTGTGTTTGTATGTACGCAGCCCCGTCATTTATCGAGATCACAAGCACATGGGACTATCGCGCCGGAGTTCTTTACAAGGTTTTATTTCCCCGTGGGATCTCGAGCGTTATGAGACTCGGATTGTCCATCGAATAAAGTTCGATCAAATCCCGGGCCACTGATAAGATATATATTGCGTTTATCAAAATTCAGCCATTGGCTGTTTTTTGAGGCAACCCCAAATTATTTAATTAAATTAAATAATTTGGGGTTGCCTCAAATTATTTAATTAAAAAACCGAGATTGTTCCAGTGATATTTACCCAGTGATATTGACCTATACATTTAAGAAAATAGAGAAATGTTAGTGATTTTATAAAAACGGTTCAAATCTACGATGTGTGTTTTTAATTTGTAAAGTTTAATTAATAAGTTGCAAAAACTTTGAGTTTCTCAATGAAAGAAGCGTTTATTATGATAAATTTATCTCTATTATCGAATATCATATGCATTCATTATAATACTTTTATTTTGAAAAAAATTTTAATTAATTAATTAATTAAAGAATGTTTACTCTATTGTATGATTAGACGAAGTAATAGAGTCTAATTCATTACATAAAATAATGCCGATTAAAATAAAATAAATAAAATAAATATCGAAATAATGCACGTGTTTTGAATAACAAATTGCAATGACTACAATAAGAGAAAAATTTTTAGTATTTGTTACTATAATTGTATAATAAATAATTTGGCTTGGGGAGCTCATTTTTACAGTTATTATTGTTATAATGTTAGTAATAGTTATATATACAGTTTTATGTACTAGAAGGAACATATGATTATCCCCGAGAATGATTGTAAAAATTTTGGTCGTTTTCAAGAACATAATTTTTTTAGTACTGAACTATATATATATATATTCATCATTGCTAACATTATAGCAGTAATAACTATAAAAATAAAGCTCCTAATTATTTACCATGCAATTACACGAATAGACTTTTCTCTCAGTGTACGACAATTTCATAAATACTGATACGTATCTTCGCATAAATATATGTTATGACAGTACATGTAATATGACGAATGCCGCAAGGCATAATTGGTAATCCAAGTAAATGGCTGATGTCAGCTAAAACTACTGTGACAGGTTTCCCTCTGTGTTTAGCGGTTTATCAGCGACGGCCGTCAGACGATCAGCATCAATAGATTCAAAGGTATCGCGGTTACGTCCGTGTGAGGGGTAGTATGAATTAGTCATAAAATTTCCGACAGCTGCTGCGTTCAACGCGCGCGATGTCTGAATCGTACGCCGACATTACTATTGGTAGTAGTTTCCTGCGGTGCGGGCCAGCCACGTCGCAGTAGCGAGAGTCCGTTATCGGTCATCCGGTAGCGGCAGTAATGGGCCGTCTACGCCTCGACAGAAAAGAGCTTTCGCATCCGATCGCTTGTTACGATTCGGATATAAATGGAGGCGATTACGTTAGGATCTACAAACTCGTTCGCGTAATCTGCTCTTTACAGCACTTTCACGCATTATTCCGCTCAAACACGATTCATATCACTTAACCAGCAAACCATTTGCGAACTATAAAGACTTCGCGTAAAAATATATATCTCCTCTCATTTATGCATTTATACTATCGACATACAGAATGGCCTATGTAAAGTGTTACAAGCTATTATCTCCGAAAGTGTGTGTCAAATGATTAATATGTTCAGACAAAAGTTTTATGACTTTGAGGGGAGCATAAGATACCATTTGTTTGACCTTGGGTAGCGTTGTCAAAGTGAGAGCAAGGCCACTTTGAATTTTGTAAATGGAACCCTCTACTTTTTATTACATATTCTTGTAGCTTACCTCGAGAGCTTTCCAAAACACTATAATTAAGTTCATTTTCATTAAGTACTTTTCGAGTTATGAGACTAGAAAGTTACAGTATAGTCGGCATTAGCAATACACAAATTGTCTGACCGACGGTTCAAATCTCTTGAATGTTGTTCAGGATCATATTCTAGATTTGTCAAGATCAAGTTGTACCTCTTATTTTCATTTTTACGTAAAAATGAATTTTTAATGCAAAAATGAAAATAAGAGGAATAATCTCCAATGGCCTTTCTTGACAAATGTTATCTAGGACATAATCCTGAACAACATTCAAGAGATTTAAACCGTCGGTCAGACAATTTGCGTATTGCTAATGCCGACTGTACTGTAACTTTCAAGCCTCATAACTCGAAAAGTACTTAATGAAAATGAACTTAATTATATAGTGTTTTGGAAAGCTCTCGAGGTAAGCTACAAGAATATGTAATAAAAAATAGAGGGTTCCATTTACAAAATTCAAAGTGGCCTTGCTCTCACTTTGACAATGCTACCCAAGATCAAACAAATGATACCATCTTATGCTCCCCTCAAAGTCATAAAACTTTTGTCTGAACATATTAGTCATTTGACACACACTTTTGGAGATAATAGCTTGTAACACTTTACATAGGCCACTCTGTGTATATATATATATATATATATATATATCATATTAAAAGAAGTCTGCAGCGAGAAAAAATTTTTTAATATTTGTAACTATAATTATATTATACTAATGATTATTACCGCTATATAAAATGTTAAATAACTGTATGTATATAGTTCTCGTATATTTTTATTTTTTATTTATAGATTTTATTCGTAATATATCATCAATATCGTCATATATTTGCATTGAATAATCGAGTTTCATTCTGTTACACTTTTATCTTCTATTTATATTTATTGGTATACGAAATTGTATACTTATGCTCGAGATCCGGTTTAGAGTATTACAAAGATAAACCGCTTCAACAATACATTTACTTCATGATAAATGCTTCAATTGCTTTCGGTGCAACAAGACGTACTCTTTTAGAAGCAGTTGCAACGCTCGTGTACTACACCACGAATTTTTCATGTCCTAGACGCGGAAGAGCTTAATAAGTCTATTTCGAACTCTTGAACGAATCTTTAGTAGAAGTGAAGAGTTCTACCAAAGGTCTTACTTCTCGTATCACGAGAAGTGCACGTGAATTATAAATTTCTTTAAGGACAGGAATTTCCTCGAGTAAAGTATCAAAGCCCGAGACATAATGGACGTTTTAGTCCAGAAATGCAGAGTCTCTAAACTCCAGCAAGCGAAGAATATATTTGCGTTCCAGATATAATGCACACGGTATATAAATTATATATATATATTCCCTGCTTTCTTTTTGAAAACTAAAATTATACAAAACGCACTAACAAGTAAACCTATGGAAATGTCACTCACCGATTTTAATGAAACTTTGCATATTTGTAGAACTATGAAAAATATTTGACACATATCTTTTTTTATCTACAAAAGTTCGCTCTGAAGAGTGAAAATTACCCTTTAAAGGTAAGGGGTAGATTTAATATATTAGGTAAAATAAGCTCAAAATTTTAAAAAGTAAAATGGATTAGGCGGTTTTTGAGGTCGCTGAAACTAAATCTTATGTCAAAAGTATGAAATTCAAAATGGCCGACCCAATATGGCTTATTTCACCTAATATATTAAATCTACCCCTTACCTTTAAAGGGTAATTTTCACTCTTCAGAGCGAACTTTTGTAGATAAAAAAAGATATGTGTCAAATATTTTTCATAGTTCTACAAATATGCAAAGTTTCATTAAAATGGGTGAATGACACTTTCGTAGGTTTACTTGTAAGAGAAAAATGTTTGGTATTTGTGACTATCATTACATGATAAAATAATTATGATAAGGAGCTCCTAATAATTGTTACTGTAATAATATCAATAGTAATAATTATACTTATAGTTCTACAAAAAATATATAATAATTGGCACCGAAAATGACTACAAATTATAATTAAATTACCATAATTGCAATCATTTTTTCTGTCAGTGCGATTTTAACATACTAACTTAATATGTTTAAAAAGCGAAGTTTATCTTTATAAAATACGTAGTTATAAAAACTGTAGTTATAAAATTGAAATATTCGTACATATCATGAATTCTTCGTATGAAAAAAAATAGGATATGCAATGAAGAAGTGAAGCAGGAAATTCTTGTAAGAAACATTCTTCGTCTTGTACGCTAAAAAGAAATTTACGAAATTTTAATAACTATTTGTTTAGTTATTCAAATTAGATAGTACTAATGGGACATTTGCTTGCAGTAAATAAATATTCAATTAAAAAACTTATTACTTAATAAGCATCGTTTCTTTTAATGGAACAAATGAAAAGCAGACTTCCAAAATGTGTTTTGTCCAAAATAGCATTTTTTGAATTAGAGATGGCGTAGTGTTCAATATTGAAAGACTCGTATTATAAACTACTTTGGAATATTCAAGAAACATTCTTTCAGTGTCAATCCATATGCTAAGAAAAACCTAGACATTCGATGTGCGTTATATCCTTTAACTCTAGAGACAAACAAAATTCATTTGTTTACCATTTTCAGCAATTGTTTAGCAATTTTATTTAACATTTCACATCATAATGATTGACAAATTATAATTATTTTCCGTAAGACGCGTTTCTTGTGACTCTTTTTCTCATTTTCTGAAAATTATAAATTTTGAATAAAACGCATTTTGAAAGTCTATTCCTCAAATCTGGAGACACGGTAGTGCCTCGGCGCTAAGACATGGTGCGAAACACTGCAGTGTATTTATTTACTGTAAGCAAATATTCCACTATCTAAACAAATATTAATTAAAACTCCGTAAATTTTTTTAAGTGTAATTAATTCAAGTACGATTAAAACAAATCTAGAAAGAAATTAAGGAACATCACCGAAACAGATATCGGGATTAGGATGCTATTAAATAGACCTTAATGCTGCAAGAATGTGACAACGCTCGATCGAACGCGCAACGCTGGAATTACAGCACGCTAACGTCATCGGTAACTATGCCTAAGTATCGCTGGCATAAATCCTGAATTAGCCAGAGAGTGCGGTATAAATCCCGGATTAGAGCTAGGGCAAGTAGTTCGGGAACTTCGGAGACTTCGTTCGAAGCGAACGAGAGTTGGCGAAAGAAAAATTCGATCGCGGGAACGCGTTCCTTGGGCGTCGGCCAAGAGAGTCGCGACGCAACGATGAAATTCGAGTAATTCATAATTCTAATTGTCCGACGTAATAGATAACATATTTTCCTTAACGTCGAATCAAGAAGAATTCAACGTTGATAAACGCTATCATTCGAGAAGAAATACGAGAAAGCATATTCCGAGAACATATCAAATTACATTAGCTTGCGAATTTACACTCATTGTCAGATCATCGTCTGAATGAGTTTTATCGTTTACCGTAGTTTTTTTTAGGAACACAAATCTGTTTTCCAAATTTGGACGTCACAATTTTGAGAAAAATAGCGTCAAAGAGATAAAAGATGACGACTTTGAGGACTTTCATGACGTTGAGCAGTAACATTTTTTTCTAAATTTTAATGCCATGTGAAAGTATCAACATTTTTAATTTAAATACATTTTGTTTTGCTTTGATTTGACTTTTATTTTTATAAATACCATCGTGAATAATACGGACGCATTACGATTATAGTAGTTTCACAATCAAGAATAAACTCGTATCTACCTGAATGTATTTGTCTCTGGAGACAAAACATGTAGCTCCTTTTCCCGTTAACGCTATGTTTGATGTTATCGACTTATCCGTTATCAAAAAATTTTTCAAGCACTTTGAAAAACAGTGCAGAAAAAAAAATGTTGTCCATCTCTTAGTTGTTGATTTGTTACATCCCTATCTATTTTTCAGGGTACATATACAGGAGTACGAAAGAGTTGCACAACGTAAAACAAAGAAAAATGGGATAAAAAGAGAATTCTCGGGAAGTAAGCTCGATGAGAGCTTACTCTTCTCGGAAATGCAGGCGGAGAAAAGTTTTATCCCGCGTTTTGTGTGTTATAAGATAACCAATATTATTAATATTATTATCCTCAAAAAACTTGTACTAATTAAACAAAAATATTATAAAATATAAAATATAAAATACATAAAATTTAATGTTAAAAAATTATGTATATATACAATATATATGTACAATATTTATATTATATACATATAAATTTTATCCGTATAACAAATCAAACCCACAAAGACTCCTTATAAATTAAAAGAATCAGGAAAGAGCATAGGCAATAGGAGTCAAAACGCGGAAGACGTTGCGCAAATAATACGACTATGAAGCGTAAAAAACTTCTTTTTATAAATTTTATGTAGTGTATAGATAAAATTAAGAAATTACTACATATTATGACAAATACGCAACATCAAAAAATCAGCTTTAAAAATAAAAAATTGGTCTAACACATGTTATCAGGTGTCATTGCAATGATGTGTGTATGTATATATATATATATATATACACATAAACTTAATATTAACACCTCAAAAAAATTGTATATATTATATATCTTGAAAGATTATAACTCTTATCCTCTTCTTTTCAATAAAATTAGAGGTTCATTCTTTATATGATTTCTGTATAAAAATGCGAATAAAACAGTATGGTATATGGTATAATTAATGATAACGTAATTAATGTAATCATTACTTTTATTCTAAGTAATTCCTAACTTTTAGTAATTCTTGCTAATACGTTTTTGTCGAAAAGAGAAAATTTTTTTCGTACTAACGATTATTATCCTGTTGAAATACTAATGTCGCAAAAAGCGCGCAAGTAACATATACTACAGCTTGCTGGTATCCAACTAAGGGTTCCTCTAATGGTACAAGAAACAGCAAGCTGTTTTCATAATATTCCTTTTGTGTCATCGACGGTCGGGGACTTGTCTATGAGGTCTTTTATGCGGTCGTATATGAAGTTCGCAGATGCACCTGATATTGTTATCTTAAAGATAAAGCGTAGTAAAATATTCTTTCACGCAAACATCTCATTTAGAATATTTTCCGCATGATAAAGAAAACATCAAGAAATGTCGCAATCTATATAATCTTTTCATTAAAAAATACTTATCTTTCAACGCGTGCGCGCGAAAGGAATGTTATTTCTATAATTTATTATGCGTTAAAGATAAAAATAAAAAAACTATTGTTTTTTTTGCCCATATACTGTTAAATTCATAATGTCAAATTATATCCAATTTGAATTATTTTGTGTCATTTTTATCGCCACTGCTCAATATGCCGTTAATTTAATTAAAACAATGGTGTTAACAAAGCAACTCAAGAAAATATATTAAATTTAATTCAAATTTAGTTTACTATTTACTGAGTGTATATATTATATATTGTGTATATATTATATGTGGATACTAAGTGTATATATTATACACTGTTAAATCTATAGTGTCAAATTTAACTTAACGTGAGTCGCCACTGCTCCTACTCAATTATATCGTTATTTTATACTAAAACAATGGTTATATTTGACACTGTATAATGTCAAATTGACACGATATAGTATCAAGTTTAACTATCATTTTAATAAAAAATAATGATATATTTGGTAGGAGCAGTGGCGACTCATGTTAGGTTAAATTAGACACTGTAGATCTAACAGTATATGTGGACGTTATTTACTTTAAAACAAAAATGGATTAAGGGGATGCTAGAGCAACGGCCGAACTTAAACGATATTAATAGTACAGATTTTTTTAATTCTAAATAAAAAAGTCGATAATAGTGACGTCTTTAATTCATTCCTTACATTATCGTTCTGTCTGACTCAAACGCATACATCTGTCCTTATCTAACATATTGCAACGCCATCTCTTGCAAAATCGAATATCTACTGCTAGACACAATTACTGTTTTGTTTACCATTCCGAGTCTTCGCTCAGCATTATACATGTAATTTGCAAATCGATATAAATCTTTCTTTTTAAGCTTTTAATCTTAGCTTTGTAAACTCAGTATCGTTTGTAAAATGCTAGGTGCTGAACTTTCGTTTTGAGCCCTTTCCATATAAGCCATAAAACTTTTGTATTAACCCTAATAGCACAGACCTTCAGGGGATGCCCTGAGGACGTCCAGAGGACGTCTACATGTCCTTTAAACATCCTAAGAACATCCTCAGGATAAAGTGTGCTATTAGGGAAGGAAACATCTACATCACGTGACAGTTCTACGAGTTGAAAAAAATGTAAATTTTCTTTTCGATTTTAGTATAAAGTCCACTGCATCACCTCCAAATTTTGCGTCTGCTTTAATCCTGTAAAAGGATTTTTTATTCCGTTCAGTAAATTCGGAGATTTATATCGATCCGCAATATCCCGACAATTTGGTCAACATCCCCTTAACACACATGGAAGTACAAGTAACAAAATATCATTTAACTCAAGGGATTAGATTACTATCTGCTCTTTTGATATCTAACAACAGTAACAATGTACTGTAATCCCAGAATAATTCTGGGATTGTAGCTCCAAAATTAAAAAAACTTAATTTTGTCAACAACTTAGTTTAGAAATCAATACTTCATTTTTTATTTTTAAATACCATTAATAAATAATATAATTTTTGTGATGCAAGGATACAACGTGTGTCGCAGAAATTCCTTTTACCAGCGTGATATAAGATAATCCCATCATATCCCCTTATTTTGTGCGCGGATACGCTGAACAATCGAAACAGCGTGTTCTGTTCACACAGGACAAGCGAGGAGAATCAGCCACATTATCGTGGATAATCTCTTCGATCTCTAGGAAGGTATAAATCCGGCAGATTCCGCAGAAATGCTATTTAATTAATGGTCAATACACCATGGATCGCGATGGGATTATGTCACTGGCGTTTGACGTTATAAAGTTGACGCAAGAGATGTAGAGAGGCAACGTGGGAGGATGTAGGCGACATCGGTATCGACACACGATAGCATATATGTGCGATTTTAAAAAAATTAATTGGGTACGTCGGCGGCGTATAAAATGTGAAGTGGCATGTTCGGTAGCGGATATAATTTCCTCCCTCTAATTTAGAAGAATCCACATTTAATTTCGCAGACAGTAATCAATTTTAAACTTTTATCGATCAATGCGGCGGCCGAGCGAAGAGAGACGATGCCAGTAAAAGGAAGCATTGCGCCTATCAATGTCGAAAATAAAATATTCCTAATATATCGACACAACACACACGGTAAAATCAATTGGACAAACCCATTTATTTAAATGTTTCTTGACAATAATAATAAATAAAGATTATTTTTTATACATTAGAATTGCTGTTCTATTTACATGAATCGATACAAGCTGCAACGACTATATTTCGAATTTCATTGGGAATTTGTACGAGACAGTTTACATTTAGTGTGTGTGTAGTACTTTTTGTATTACTTTCAAGAGTTTCAAGTCCAATATAGAAAAATTTGTAATTGTAATTTCTTTTTATAATTTGTTCATTTTATTAAAAAATACGTGCATCCTTAATATAATAAGCACATAGAATTAAATTGCTGTAGGTTAGTCTCATGATACTATTTAAATGTTACATTTTTTAAAGAGAAAATTTATTCGTGTATACCTTAATTTTAATTAATAAAAGTTACATTGTGCATTTTGCATAAAAGCTATCCCAGTTATTCAAGCTCGCAAATTTTGTGGATGGAAGAAAGTTTGTAAGCATTGATACAGTTATATTCTTTTATTTTAGTAACGAGAAAAAAAGAGCAAACCAGTGCAACTTCATACCTTGTTTCATACTTGGAACTACGTGTGCCGTGGTTCCCTTAAAATAATACGCGACATTCGCTTGCACGTAAGGCATAATGCGCTTAATTTATAAAAATGGAGTAGACAGGAGATCGCGAGGGAACTCCGCGACATTAATAGTGCATAATTTCACAAGATATTAAAGATATAGCCTGCACCAGATGCCGCTCCTAATATCCGGAATAGCGGTGCTACGCGGAGAAAAATTCATAAAATGAAATTTTTAACGAAGAAAGATATCAGTAGACGAAAAACTTTTAATTACTTCAAATGAGAAAAATCTCCATTGTGCCCGCTTTTCGTCCTCTATTTAGGTACCGCGGTAAGTTTAATCAATACAAGCTGCAACGACTATATTTCGAATTTCATTGGGAATTTGTACGAGACAGTTTACATAATTACGTGAAGAGAATCCAATTAGATCAATTTAATTAGTTCACGCATATCAATCATTATAATATCGCAAATTCGATAAATTTCAATAAATCAAAATTGTTAAATTATTACAAGTTTATTGCTCGACTGTCACAAATTAATATGAAATTATCACCGTTAAAACGCGGTAAACAATCGTATTGTTTTTTATTTAATTCGCGTCAGAGAGAGAGAGAGCGTTAAAATATATCTCATGCGCAGAGACTGTGTAATAATAGTCGCACTAAATACTCGCCATGAAATAACTAAAAGCTTGTTCGTATCTCAAAAAACAAAAATGTTCTAACTTATACTTTCAGCTTAATATCTCTTATTTTCAAATTACAAAATATATTTGTATTTCACGTAATTTAGTTAAAAATTTAATAACATATTGAGTAGGAGCAGCTAGTAGCCTACAAAACTAAAGATAACACAAATTGAATATAATTTGACATTATGAATTTAACAGTGTAGCGACCAGTTTGAGTGTCCTACATAATTATTTTAATGCAACAAAATTATTTTCAGATCTATATTTAACTAAACTTTTAGATACTTCTGCAAAGTCGTTTTTTCCGTATATCAGTGATTTGCGATTTTTCTCAATTCTATTTCTCTATCGAGCTAAATATCTATAAACGATCTCATTTTAATTCACTGTGCACGTGTCTAATCCACCAAGCTAACCATTCCATCACGCTACATCGAGAGGACATCGGCGAATCGGTAACGAAGTAAACCAGCGATTTCTCAGGGAGCGATTACCGACTCGCACTCGCTTACGGATAGCGTATAGTACCTCTTCGATCCAGATGGTCCGTCCAGGACATAACTCAGGATTTCACGTGCGCCGGTAACAGCGACTACTGTGAACCGTTGGAGACCAGAGCGAGGCTACGCACACGCATAGGTCGGCGCATACAAAGGAGCGGATGAAAGGACGACGAGGTGTAGGAGCGGAAGGATGGAGGGGAGCAAAAGGGAGATATGGTAGCGGTAATGTATGCAATTGAACTGACCGGCGTGCACGACGGACGGTTGTTAGTCGGTCATGGGCGGTAGCGTTCAGGACGCGGCAATGGTTCCCGTGGTCCAAGTAGCGAACGCATGCAGGGATGAATGGAGCGACAAGGACTATCGCGTATAATTGTAGAATCCCGCATGGCACAGCCGCGTTGGGTATTATATGGTGTTTAGTTTGCTACAGTGCTCACGCCGTGGTTTAAACTATTATACTGTCTCTATTTCTCTTTCTTCGTGTTCGCATGATCACGTCGAATTAACTTGGCCGCGCTTCGTTGAACACAGTCGAGACAATATTAATCCATGAAATGGAGCTAGCCGAGCGAATGAACGAAAATTAAAACGCGCATTTGCCCGTTGAAATGCTGCTTGTGCATAGAATTTGAGCTTGTATAATATTTTAGTATTTTTTCCTCCTTTTTTATGTATTGACCACGACATTATTGCAATAATTGAGACGGTTAATATGCCATTTAAAACGATGTTTTAAAGAAACTTTGAAAGTAAAAGATTTCATGCGATGTTGCTTTATATAACGAGAAAGAGGAATGAGTAGAGATTAACGTTATTTATCATACAAAAAAGCGAAATTGTTTTTTTTATAAAATAAATTTCCCGCACATTTTATTATAACCGCGATCTTCACGCGAAACACGCAGACTTTAAATATGACCTGAATACCAAAGTAATTCGCGAGGTCACGGCAAAATGCGCAGATTTTAAGGTAAATCCTTGAAGAAAAATATACATAAATAAATCCTATGGAACCATCGGCGACAGCAAATTAGCAGCTTAGTCTTGAAATGCAACGTAGACATGCGATATAGGCCGTTTTAATATCTAGGATTAACATTGCATATTATAATTTTTATAGTAGAGAGATATTTGAACATTTTAAAATTTACTGTAGTCCAGAACGCTGGTTCATAAGCTTATTAATAGGTAACCTTTAACTCTGCAAAAAATAATTTTTCCATTTTATTTTCAAGATAATGATTATTGCATATTTAATTGTGTGCATATATTGATTGTGAGAGAAAACATTTGACATTTGTAACTATAATTGTGTTGCAAAATAATTATTTATAATAATTAAACTTTAAGGACTCCATTTTTATAATTATATTATCAATGCTGTAATGTCACATTGTAAAAAATAAAATGTTAATTTTAACTTAAAAACGTATGTTTTTGAAACATGCAAAAGTGTTAAAATTAACATTTTTGTGTTAATTTTAACATTTTTGTACGTCTCGATATTATCCCGTGAATAATAACTATAATTTTATATTGTTTTTAGGGACAATATATTCTTTTCTGTACATAAAACTGTAAATATAATTATTATTACTAATTTTAGCAGCAATAACTATAAAAATGGATGTTCTAATCATAATTATTTTATTATGCAATTGCAGCAAATACCTAAACTTTTATTAATTTTTCTTTCAGTAGAGGGATTACGCGACATTAAAAGATTTTATTTAAGCGTTGCAAGTACACTAAAAAAAAGTCTGGTTGGGTTAATTGGAAATCTAGTAGATTCAATCAGTATATCTGCTCAAAAACGGACGAATCAGAATTCTTGTAAGAATTACCGGATGAATTTAATTAATTCCTTCTAGTTAAATCTATCAGAATCTCTTGTTGATAGAATAAATTTTTTCCGTAAATTATACCAGAATTTCTTATTGGTTGAATGAATTTTCCCATTATCTATGCCAGAATTTCTTATTAATCGAATTTATACTACGCAATACTTACAAAGCAATATATAATTATAAAAATTCAAATTAACTATATTATAAACCTTTAAAAATTTCTGGGTATTTCTCAAAATTCCATTGGCGGAGAAGAGAAGACGTTTTCTCATCAGCCATGCTGCATATAACTTCGTTCCACTTCCTTTTCTTCTTAATTTCTTTCCAGTAGCGAATCCACGAGGGGAGGGGGGCAGCATGGGAGTCATCCTCATAGCACCAAATGTCACCAGAATGTCGTCAAAATATTTCAAATATCTTTTACAGAATATTTCATTTGAAATATTTCTGCAAACATCTAGAGATATTGCATGTAGAATATTTCATTCGAAATATTCTAGAGATATTCTATTTGAAATATTTACATTTGCAATGTTCTGTTAATGTTCTGGAAACGTTTCGCTTCAAATCTTTCTGAACGTTTCATATGAAAGAGTCTGGCGACATTCTATTTGAAATATTTAAGAATATTGCGAATGAAATATTCTAGAGACGTACCATTTGAAATATTACATTAGTAATATGTTCTTAATATTTTAGAGAGGTTTCAATCTTTCTGAATGTTTCGTATGAAATATTCTGATAACTTCTCTCCAAAATAGTGCGTGACGTTTTTTATTATTATTATTATTATTATGGTTCTTAACAACACATTATATTTGAAATATTTTAGAATGTCTCGAATAAAATATTCTAGAGACTTTGTATATACGAAGCTTCCTCTACAGCACGAAATATTGCAGCAATATTACAGCAATGTTTCAATAGTGAGCAATATTATAAATATTGCAGTAATATTGCTGCAATATCAAAATTTTAATATTTTATTGGAAATGTTGCAACAATATTGCAAAATATTGTAATTCTAATATTTTGTAGAAAATAATATTGCAATATCATTACACAAAATAATATTACAATTCAGTAAATAAATACGCAGCTCCGCCACGAGAGGAATACGCTTCTCGTAAGGAGAAAGCGTCTAGCAGGACTATTCTTTAACTATTATATGTATGAATGACCATTCGGAAAAATTTAAAGCGAAACGTCTCCAGAATATTAAGAAAATATTGCAAACGTAATATTTCAAATGGAATGTCTCTAGAATATTTCAGATAAAATATCCTATTTGTAACATCTCTAGAAGTTTGCAGAAATATTTTAAATGAAATATTCTATAAAAAAGCATTTGAAATTTTCTGACATTCTGATGACATTCAGTGCTGTATGGGCATGGCTCCCCCCTTGGAATTTCCTTTTTTAAAAATTAAAATGTTACATATACTTTTAATATTTCTAAAATGCTTAATCGTACAATTTTGATATTCCAAAAATATATTTTAATTTAAGAAAGAATCTTAGATTCTTGCAACTTAAGGCTTATTGCTCTATTGTAGATACTGTGTTAGGCAGTGTTATGTCTTATAATTGCAAAACTACTTAAAATATTGCTGTGTCTGCCGATAAATGTCGCTTCTACTGAACAAAGTTTTTTAGCTCTTTGGCATTTGAAAGTTGGGTTAAGTGATCGTATGAGTGAAAAGAAACTTTTGGAGCTTGCGTTGTTACATACTAGACAGAAATTGTTAAAGAAACAGTGTTGAATAGGTTTACCAAAAATACAAGGTGTAAATTAGATATTTTATTGTAAAGACGGAATCAGACTATGCATTAAAGATTGAGATTAAAGATTGAAGATTGAAATTTGATCGATGAGGACAAAGGAATTTTAACTCTTATTGTTCTGATTAGTCAAATTTCAATCTTTCATTCTTCAATCTCAATCTTCAATGAGTAGTCTGATTCCGACCTAAAATGTTATGCCTATATATTATTTTTTTTGCTGATATTATAATTTTAAATAAAATGTTGATAAATATTCACAAAAGGTCAGCACCTTAAAAAATCGAGGACCTTAACATATGTTGTCATGGTCATAACCCTGAGTAATCTCCATCAAATTTTAGTCGTCGCTCGTCATTCGTTAAAAAGTTATTAAGAAGAAAAATTTGAAAAATGATGTTTCTTTTTACTATATAGAACAAAAATTTTCTGCTATAAAATATATTTTACAACTATCCATGCAAAAAGTTTTACTCCACCTCCCCCCTACCAAGGGGCATCCGATTTTTCATGCGAAGCGAGTTTCACCCAACCTCCCCTCTACTTCAGAAGCGCACGACTTCCACGTGAAGCGACTTTTACCCCACCTCCCCCCTGCTTCAGAAGCGCACGACTTTCCACGCGAAGCGAGTTCCACCCCATTTCGCCAAGTTGCTTCGCATGGAAAGTCGAACACCCCTTGGCAGGCATGGAGGTGGGGTGAAAGTCGCTTCACGTGGAAATCGTCGCCCTGAAGCAGAAAGGGAGGGGAGGTGAAAGTTGCTTCGTGTGGAAGTCGTGCGCCCCTGAAACAGGGGGAGAGATGGGATGGAAGTCGCTTCGCGAGTAAAGCCCATGGCACATACAAAAACGTAAGGCAGTAACATGTAAGCAGTAAGCAAATTAGCTAATCAGAGTAGTGACCGTAAGGCCGGTAGCAAATTCAATGATGATTTCCTTATTGCTTACGTCTTACTGCCTTACGTTTTTATACCATGGCGCATGAGCTTAAAGTCATGCATCCCTAGGCAGAGGGGGAGAGGTGGGGTGGAACTTGCTTCGTGTAGAAAATCGTAAAATATATTTTAAAGCCAAAAATTTCTGTTTTACATAGTCAAAAAAGACACATTATTTTTCAAACTTTTTTTGTTTATTACTTTTTAACGAATAACGAGAGACGGCTAAAACTTGTTGGAGCTCACTCAGGGGCATGATCTTGACAATATATGTCAAAATCATTGGTTTTTTAAGGTGTTGACCTTTTGTGGATATTTACCAATAAATCCTTATAGTATAAGATACCGAACGTTCTAATTATAAAATTTCGCGTCCTGTTATAATAACCAGAAGTTTTGCTAAACTTAACTAAAATGCATTTAGCCATATACATCTTGTTGATACAATCAAATCATTTTTCTCCGTATGGAATATACGTATGTTCATTCCGATAATGCTCGAAATATTATTTTAAACGAATCCTGCGTATTGTTGGATTAAATCTTAAACTTTGCACTACTTTACTGCGCGACCTGACCTTAATTCATTTGAACTTATTCGAATGCATTCGCTCGGAATGTGAGCGCACGGTTTCAAAGATCTCAACTCAAGCTCCTTATAATTACTAGTCTTTGGAAGTTTAAGCGGTTTCCTACCGACGTACAGTCAAACCACCTGACGAACGGGTTCACCGAGTGATGAAGAACGGAGGTGGAGGTACGACCTGGGAGAACGAAATGTTTATCGCAGTCATTCCGTTCGGCAATACGATTAACTTCCGGATAGTCCTACCTTGTGTGTGTGTGTTTCCGTGATTATCCCACTATGCAGTTCTATATTTACTCTCTCGAAAACTTCATTCACGTTTATAACATAAAGCAGAACTTATTCTGATACAGCATTATATCTACTCATATTTTTAAGTTTTATAGTTTACAAAATACGCTTGATTAAAATTTTGAATTCATAGAATTAACACGATTTGGTATTTAAGTCGTCAAATATATCCAATAACGATAATCTACAGAAAGAACGGTGTTGCTGAAGCATCAAAAAATTTAGCTAAATACAGAGTTAAAATAGTTTTGTTGAACTATCGAAATAATTATATAGGACGCTCAAGTTGATTGCTAAAATATCAAAATTTTTTGCAGCACTGCTCATTATGCTTGAGTCTTCACATAATTATTTTGATGATCCAACAAAATTATTTTCAAATGTTTATCTAGCTAAATTTTTAGATATTCCAGCACTTTTATATACAAAATCGTTAACTTTCTGTATAGTTTCAATGAGAATAGATATTAGAGCATTATTATTTCAACGAGTACCAACTCTTAAATATTTCTCGTTAAACGCATAAAATTGCCAACATTAAAATTGAATAGCTTATTTCGTAAAAAAAAGTAGTATAAAAAATTTTCAGAATACGTTTTAAAATATCGAAGAAAGAAAATAATAAGAATTTGTCTAATTATTTTCTTTCTTCGACATTGAGACACTTGTTGAACCAAGACATCAATTAACTTGCAATGTACTTGAAAAGAGAGAATCCTTATTACGCAAAAAACATCCCTTCGTTAACATTATAATATTAAAGCTCATAGTCTATCGTTGAGTTTATTACCTAGACATCAGACATGCAAAGTCAGAAATTGCCTATTCGTAAGGTTGAGTCGGGGACAATTACATTGCGCTGCTGTAATCCTCATTTGCATGCATATGTTTCGGAGAAAAGCTGCGTCGTCAGCATAGTAATTATCATCATGTCATCAAAGATTCGCAGATTCGTAATTTTAATTAAGTAATATATCATGGTGTGTGTCCACGTTTTATCGCGCAACTACATTTTTTTACTTGCCATTAACGTGACGATAATGCACGCGCGCGTTTTCCATTATCTTGTTTCGTCAAAAATTTAAATGCAAAACTCACCTTCTGGTAATTGAGAGCGAGCAATAGGTATTTCCTATCAGCAGATAAATGGTGATCAAAACTCGACAACAAATCCTGAAAGAACAAAAAATCATTTATAAATAAACGTTGTCAGATTGGAATACAATTTCATAATTCAATTCAGTAAAGTGTAAAATGTGCAACGAATGAAAATATCAAAAACACAATTTACACAGAAATAGGATTCACAGAAATAATATTAACTCACAATTTAACAGAATTAACGAATTCAATACATTTACTTTGCTAATCCGCACAAATTATGCAATCTGTTTGAAACTTCTGTCTCGCAAACACGTTTATAGGCAATTTACTTATTATATTTGATTATATTTGATTTAATTTTAAAGAAACGTTAACAGTTCCAGTAATAAGGAGAACAATGTAAAAATACGAAAATTTCTCGTTCTCGCGTGTCAGGCCGCAGTAATCAGCGTCGAAGGTCGCGCTTGCCCGACGCAGTGCAAATCACAGACAGAGCTTATCGCTTATTACGCTTATAAAACGAGTCGTTAGCGGGATGAACAGGGAATAGACTGCAAATGCGAGACGACGACCGCGTCAAAAGTGGCTTTGTGCTACCGCGACGACCCGGAACGGTTTGTCGAAATCACAGCGAGTAAATTACGATCACGTGCGTGATACGGACCACCGAGATTGTTGAATGAGCTACGACGACCCGACTAATAGGATGACCATCGTTAAGCGAAGTCGCGCGTTCGAACGAGACAATCGTTTCGAGTTGCTCGGCAGACAATCGGACTGGCCATCATTCTACTTAGCCGTCGCAATCATAATACGGTAACTGACAGCTGACAACTGCCATTATTACTTTATTATGACCAGTTTATTCGCGTGATAAACGAGACTAGCGGATCGCGTCTTTATGCATTTTGATGCCATTGTTGCTCTGATACATTAACATACCATATGTATATATGGTATATGTATATATACATTGAAATTCAAACTTTAAGCGTCCTCTACAGTTTTTCTATTCAAAAAATAGCTTGTTTATGTGATGAATTTGTTTTTTAACAAGATGAAAATCTTATAGATTTTTCTATATTGTATTTGAAAATAATAGAAAAAGTTCAACAAGAAATAGAAATAATGGCCGTCAACCGTAACGGTTAAAGCTAGATCTTTAATGCATAAATATTTCAATCTGAATATATAATATTATATATGTAGTAATTCAGATATATGTATTTGCATATAATATTTATAGTCATTCGAACTACGCGCGGAATAATAGAAAAAGTTTGGCAGCAATTTACAACCTGATTCAACAATTAGTTCAATAAGAAATAGACATGTTTTTAAAAGAATAATTAAGATAAAATAAGAAAATTTTCGTTTAAACTACTAAACTGTATTGTTAAAATATAAACGTTTATCTATTAAACTGTTTTATATGTATATATTCTTTTTTATATAAATAGAAAATTTAAATTTCTAATTCCTAATTTTCTAATTCTAATAGTTATTTTCTGCAAAGACTAAACACCTGATACATTCTTAATTAAGATTTTACAATAATTATTGTTAACATTCAATAATTGTGTTATATAATTTCAGAATATTATTTTTCTTATTTCAAGAAAAAACAAAAATATTTATTTATACAATTAAAAAGTTATTTAATAAATTGTGTCGTTAAACTGTAATGTGTAAAATTTCAAATCAATCGCGAATAGGGGTCATTCGGAACTACACTCAAACTTTCATCAAAATCTCAATAAAATTTATATAATAAATTGTGATACAACAATAAAATAAATATTGTAAGTTCGAATTGTAAAATTCGGTTATTTTAACTGTAATAATTTCACACACACTTATATATGCTTTCCTCAATAAATTTTTGAGAATAAAAAAAAAGACAAATATGATATTGGCATACAGATAAATTGACGCTGACAGTTTTATCATATTACGTGATAAAAGTTGTGATTCTATTAGCAACTTTCCGAACTAATATTAAAGTATTCTGCTGGGACAGCTTGACACGTACCTAATAAACTTGTTACTCTTAAACATGTAAAATTTTCATTGAAATAAAAAACAACTTTAAACTACCAAACAATTCAGAATTTGTACTTTTTTAATGAAAAAAAATTGACACATGCAGATAAAAGTTTGTTATCATTTTTTTTTAAATAATCGATATCAGAAGTAAATATTAAAGATAGAAACTTATGTTAATATAAATTTTTTTTTCGCTTTGATGTAAAAGAACGAATTTCTAGTCTAGTTTGTCTAAAAGTTTTAAATACTCTGCTTATTGCTAATAAGAAAAAGTATCTGAATTCTCAAAGGCAATCTTTGAGTAAGTGCATTTGCATCGATGAACCTCCTATTCAGAGTTTTCAACCAACAACGCTCGTGGGCAGGTAGAGCGGACTAAACTGAGTCGAAAAGATCTGCATCATTTTGCGATTTTCGCAAAATAATAGTTAACAAGATATTAAGAGGAGGTTCTAGAGGGGAGGAGTCTATAGGTCCAAAATTGATATATTTTTTACCAATTTTTTTCATAAGGAAAGGAAAGAGATATCAAAATAATTCTTGTTGCATTACATTTTATATTTTCACATGCAAAAAAAATTTTTATTTTTAGAAATGTAGAAAATTGCAGTTGTAGCCTACGGATGCATCACAGTCACAGCGTGCAGCGCGTACGTGGCCAATTGGCGGGAAATCTCGACTGTCAACAGTTTATCTGAGACAAATACCTAAACTAATGCAATTATTAAAATGTATTAAATTTGTGAGGCCATGAACCTCATTTTATTTGAAAAATTTTAAAATTTACAGAATGGTAAACAACTATTTGAAATTAAATGTCAATTTTCAAGAACTTTTTTTCACTTTCAACCTCTTTAAAGAAATTGTTATTTTAGAAAAATTATGGCATTTTTAGGTTCATGGCCCCATAAAAATTGTCTATTTTCGTAGGAAAAAACTTCATGTCAATCGGATGATTGGTTGAAACTATACATTTCCCGCCAGTTCGAAAAACATGAATTCGAGAAAAACGCGATAAAATAAAGTTTTATTTTATGATAATGATTTTAGTTATCTACAACATTTTGCAACTTATATTTAATCAGCGATTCCTGGTCCATATAAGTCAATTTCTCCTCTGTTCGAAAAATAAATTTTGCTGTATTTGAGCCCTTCTTCGTTCAATTCTTGCTTGTTTTGCGCGTAATACCGTTGAGCTCACTTAATTTTCGACCGGTGCAAAATCCGATTTAACAAGTCATAAATTACTTTAACATTTTGAATATTGCAAAATCCTTTTAGAGGCATATTCTACACACTTTAGAGATGCAAAAAATGTTTTAAAAAAATCGATTTTTTTGATCTACCAAAGTAGAACCTCCCCTTAATTATTAAAAATTGCTGAATATTGGTTTTCAATAATTTTTTTCTCAAATACTATCAACTTTACAGAAAAACTGCAAGAGACAAAAATTGTTAACTTTGTTCTCATAGAACTCGAAGAATTTTTTCAGAATTTTTTATCAACTTTTTAATACTGCATTTTCTTATTAGGAATTATTTTTACTAACATGAGAAAATACTATATTAAAAAATTCTAAAAAAATTCTCGGAACTTTACGAGAAGAAAATAAACAATTTTTGTCTCTCGCTACTTTTTTATAAAGTTGATGGTATTTGAGTAAAAAATCATTGAAAACCAATATTCAGCGATTTTTAGTAAATAATATCTTGTTAACTATTGCGAAAATTGCAAAATGGTACAGAACTTTTCGACTCAATTTAGTCCGCTTTACCTGCCCATGAACGTTGTCCGTTGAATTTCCGAACACCCCGTATATAATTCACTTGGAATGCACCTGCATCGAAACAACTAGTAGGCTCACCGAATGCAATTGTCCAAATGTACTCACTCAAAGATCGCCGAGATGTATACACACACACATATATATTATATATATATATATATATATATATACGGAAGTGAAGGTACACGGATCATAAACTCCCTAATAGCTTTTAAGCTAACAAGGAGTACGCTTCGATAAATCTGCTCTCCATCGGCATTGCAAGAAGGACTTGCGCGGAAACAGTCCCGCAAGATTACGAGTAATGCAAGAAATACGGAAGATTTCATTTAACTCGAGAGAGTAAGAAAGGACGCAAATTCGACGGTAAAAATAAAGTTTCAAAATATCGCACCGGTTAGCCGTTGCAATTTCTCTTTAGCGCTTCCCCCCGCCACTTGCTTAATTGAAAGAATCAGCTTACCCCCGTCTTGCTGATTACGGCACCTGATGAGATTTTATTCGAAAAAAATGGAGAAACCGCTTATTCATTATTTATGAAAGTTGAAGAAGAATGGACGGAATAAAATGAATTCTTTCTTTATCAGAATAAGATATACACACCCATTGTTTAAATAAGAATATTAGATATAATACTATTATTATTACAACGCAAAAAGTAATAAAAAGTAATATAATTATCTAACAATTTCTTTTGTCTTATATAAACGGAAAGAATGGTTTTATTAAAGTATTTAAAAATTTAGTTATAGATCTGAAAATAATTTTATATAGGGTGTCCCGAATTTAAACTTCGGAAGCGTGTAGAGAATCGATAAACTAACAAAGAGATATACTCATTTTTGCTTCGTTTTGGAAAAAATTGCAAAAAAAAGGCAAATGTAGTTTTCATTTTTGTACTTATATATCCATTACTTATTCAGCCACACTTAAAGTAAGAGTTTAATGCCTATGACAGTCGAAGCTGGATCTTACAAGAGAAACATCGGAGCCGTCCCTCAGCGATTTTGATGAGCTTTGGGTATATTGTAGAGTATAAAAAAATATTAAACCCATATTTTTTTATCAGCGTATCTCAAGATTTAGGGGGTGGAAATTAATGAGTAGGGATGGAGGAAAGTTCAAAAATTTGATATTAAAAAAAAGTGAATACATCATTACATAGTGCACAAAATACCATAAAACTTTTGTATTAAACATTTTTCAATATATCGCATAATTTCAAAGATATTTGCTAGAAGCGATAAAATCCATTTTTTTCGAGAGGATTTTCACCTCCTAAACCTTGAGATACGCTAATAAAAAAAAATATGAGTCTAATATTTTTTTATACTCTACAATATATCCAAAGCCCATCAAAATCGATGAGGGACAATTCCGACGGTTCTCTTGTTAGATGCTTTTAAATAATTTCTATGTATATTTATATATTAAATACGTAGTCATTTGAACTGCGAGCCGAAATGATTTTTCAGACTTATAAACACAATTAAGTTACTATAGTAATATCACAAATTAAATTGATAAGCAGTTTAATAATTTGGTTCTCGAACTGACATCCTATTAGAAAGATGTTAATGTACTGAAAAACTGTAAATAAATTTATTGTGAAAAATGTTACAGTTTTTCAGTACATTAACATCTTTCTAATACGGATTTCTAATATATCTTTCTTATACGGATATCTCGCGTTGCAGCGAAACATTGATCTGGTCAACAAATATAATGATTCGCCGATCCGGCACTCTTCTATCTGGAAATCGATGTGCATTATACTCTCGCACTGTCTTTGAAGCATTATCATTCAAGTCGTGCACAAAAACAATAATATTCCGCTTTGATAACAATAATATTCTGAAAATTACATTTTGTCTTTTTTTGCAGCTTTCTTTAAAACAAGGTAAAAGCAAATATACCTCTAAAAGATTTTTTTTCTTAGTTTCTCGATTTCCCAAAGTTTGGCCATTTAAATTCGGGACACCCTATAAACAGTATAAACCATCAAAATAATTTTACAGGACACAAACTGATTGTTAGAATGTTTTTTTTGCAACATTGTTATCATCACTTAAGCGTTCTATATAATTATTTTGATGTCCAACAAAATTATTTTCAGATCTAGAGTAAATGTCCCAATTACTGCCGCTTTTTTTAATTGCGGCATTTATATAAAAGTATGAGATCGTTATACATTAAGAGTATTTTTAAACTGTAGCGACTCGCCACCAGAAGTCTAACGGGTCTCGCGCGGATTCTCGTAAGCGCCACTGTTACACGAATTTCCTTTAAATAAGATCCCGATCTAATACTCTCTCGGGCGTCTAAGGCAGGTTCCACTACATCGCCTTACTGATGAGTCCAGTAATGGGGACTAGTGTCCCTAGAAGGTAAAGTCTGGCCATACATCGTAAATGTTTTCATTGGTCAATCCCAAAACCCCCTTACAATGGCGTAATCAATCACACAGTACAGAAATCGCGCTTATATATATATTACAATATATAGATTACAATATGCTTGAAAGTATGAAGGCTATGAACGTTTGAAATATTTATAGCCTAACCCAGACAGTACACAATATTTATAAAATATTTACAAAATATTTTAAGATGTATTTTTAATATTTTGTTTATTGTAGTAAATGCTATGAAAATACTTAATAAGATATTATAATCTAAATAAAAAATATTTACTAGAAAAATATTTATATTTTATTTATATTTATCATAAATTTACGCAAATTCCAAATATATAGAAAGTAAAACTTCTTTATTAAATTAAAGCGATTACATGTTTCGGCTCATTTTTTGGCCTTCTTCAGAGACAATTGTATATAACATAATAATGCAAGACCAAGAGATGTCTTATCAATGTGAATTCCTCCGCAATCATGAATTCATGTTAATATTCTATCCATCTAATAATACAATTCCCATAAGGGGAAAAAAACAGAAAAAAAGGGAAAAAGAAAAAAAGAAAAATAAAGATATAAAGGTATGTCGGATTGTGATGTCTGGGAATGGGTTTAAAAATTAAGTAAAAATAATTATGCAAAAGGATGGTTTAATAATAAAGTTTTATTTAACTACAGAGTGCATAGCCATTGTTTTACTACTATATTCTTTTTGTTTTACATACAAACCAGTCTTTTGTAACATTTATATTATTTTTTTCTATCTTTGCAAGCCAATGTTGTTTTCTTTCAATATTTCTTGGCTATGCATCGAATGTCCCGTTTTCCACGAGTTGGAACATTTCATTACACAACAGTAAGGCATTTTATGTATTCTGTAAATAATGTGTATTGCATAATAAAATTCCTTTTATGATTAACATATTGTAAGAACGTTATTATTTGCTAAGTTAGAAAGCTACTTATGGATTTTACACTTCTAACAAATGTGAAATTGACGAGTTGCAACACGATAATAATTTAACTTGTGTATAAGTTAATTGATTGTTCTTGTGTCCTTTAAAAGGATATATATATGTATACGTATGTCCACGATATCACGATATGTATGTACTTCGAGAAAGCTGTGATCAATCCCCACCACTTACTGACGCCATTTTGAGAAGTAGTGGCCAGACTCTACCTTCTAGGGACACTAGTGAAGACCAGGACGAAACGCCGCGGTCGGTCATAGTTCGAATCGATCAGAATCACCATTTTTTCTGGCCTACCCAACACAATGATACCTCCAAAAAACTATAACTGTCATATAAATATAAGCACAACTGTATAAGATATTCGATATATTTTATATTTATAAAATAATTAAAAAAATTAAGGAATGTCACTGAAGATGTAAACTCCATGATCTTCTAATTAGAAATGAAGCGTAACTGCCTGATTTGAAAGTGCAAGCAAGCGTGGTATTTTCACTTTTTTATATGTATTAAAGCAATCTTATGATAATGTTTAAATGATATTTCAATAAAATAAGCGTAAAAAAGTGATAGGTTACTTTTTTATTTAATTTATTAAAATGGTAGCATTAGGGACAATCATTTAAGGTTTGCTTGCATTACTGTCAGCAGTAAATAAGTCCTGTTATAAGTGAATATGTAATGCGCTAGTTATTGTCATACAACATTGACATTTTTTATTACTTAGGTAGGTATTCTTAGTGTAAAACGATGTGATAAATATTACTATCAGGCATCACTAAATAATAATACTTGAAAAATATTTTTTTCTCTGTCATCTATAATGATTAATGTATATATTTTGTTACTGTGTACACTGTGCAGTAATTGGGTGTCAGAATTTGATACACAGGCAGTAAACAGGGAGGCAGTATTAGGTATATGTGGCAGCAATTGTGGGGACAGTATTTGGACAAAGGCTGGCAGTAATATGTTCAATATCTCACATATTGTTTTTTTCACTATATTTAAATAATTAATTAGTTTTCGAGTTTGTTGCTTTTATTTAGTGTATATTAAAGTTTCTACTTGAATATAATAAAAAAAATGATGTCTATTATACAGGGTGAGTCATTTTAATCTATGGACCCGAATATCTTCCAAATTACGGTATCTACAAAAAAATGGTTTAGATAAAAGTTGACCAGGACAGAGGGGGTCATTTAATTGTACCATTAGTTTTGACCTTGAGGTCAATTTTGAAGGTCATTTCAAGGTCACGATGGTTTTTTTAAATGGGACACCCTATTTTTGACTGCGGATTTCGAAAGAGCGGAAAATTTTACATCAAACTTGTCTTATGAAAAAATTGTTTTTGCGACCTTGGAAAGGTCAAAAATGAAGGTCAAATGCCTGAAAAACGATCTGGTGTACTTTTTCTGGAGGCGTTATGAGCCTCAAACAACCTTGAAAATTGACCTCAAGGTCAAGCTAGTCAAAGTGATTTACACTTTTACAATTCATTGACTTGTTTCAAGCATTATGCACATTTGTGTTACCCAGAAAACCACGTCATTTCAGAAAAAGTACACCAGATCGTTTTTCAGGCATTTGACCTTCATTTTTGACCTTTCCAAGGTCGCAAAAACAATTTTTTCATAAGACAAGTTTGATGTAAAATTTTCCGCTCTTTCGAAATCCGCAGTCAAAAATAGGGTGTCCCATTTAAAAAAACCATCGTGACCTTGAAATGACCTTCAAAATTGACCTCAAGGTCAAAACTAATGGTACAATTAAATGACCCCCTCTGTCCTGGTCAACTTTTATCTAAACCATTTTTTTGTAGATACCGTAATTTGGAAGATATTCGGGTCCATAGATTAAAATGACTCACCCTATATATCTTAAAAACTTCAAAATAAGCATCTCAATTACCACTATATGCTTAAAGGGGCAGTTTTAAGGGACATTTACCTTATCTAGCTAAATTTTTAAATATTTTAGCAAAACCATTCTTTCCGCGCATAAAATTGCCTTTTTTTTTAATTTTAAATTGTTAAAGAAACATTTACTACCGTACAACATTCATTATAGTATTAAATTTTCAATAAACAAACAGTACAAAATTGAATTCAAGTAATGACGTATAAGTCGCAATTTATCACAAGGGTATGACAAATAGTTTTGCGTAATGATACGTTTCGTAAATACATCATTTAGACTTTCCTCCGAAGAGACATTTCGCAATGTTAAATTTCGCTGAGATAGGCATCGTATTACAGATGTCGTAATGAATCATTTTATAACAGTAGCCAGCTGGATATCTATACGCGTACGAATGAGAATCGTCGACGATAGATTGCATGCGTCAGAACGTGAAAGATAACAAGCAATTACCGTTCCAACGATCTCTTCGGCGCGCGGCGGCGCGGGCGCGGCGATGCAGTGTCGCGGGAGTAACGATGGGCGCGTGGTTTGTCCGATGCATACTCGGCATCAAGCTCAGCATTGCACATTACATTACGCGTCTCTCGTTCCCCTCTGCATCGTAAAATAATTTCAGCCCCTCTTTCCGATTTCGCCCGTTTCACTGCTTTCGTATTCGATCCGCACACGCGGCTTCCGCTTTTACATATACGTTTTACATATACACGTACCCTCGTACCAGAGTTCGCAGTAGCCAGGGTGATTTAATTGATTACGCAGGAATATGAATTGGAGCGAGAAAGAAAATCAGGAGAATAGCGGAGGAAGAGACGAAGTAGGGAACACGTATGTGGGATATAGTGCTTTTCACTTTTGCACGATGTATTTCGATTGTTATCTGCGATTTCGGAAGTGAGGCGCGATAGCGAACAATTAATTCGTACCAACTATTCATATAGCAATCCCTATTTAATCGCACGCACGTTAATGCGACAATAATTGTGCATACGTTAACGCACGCGTAAAATATTTGCGTACACTTTCTAAACTGGCTCGTACTGGAGTACATATTCTACGATAATTGATTACCTCTGATAACGCAGTGACACATTTCATATTTTACGTTATTATGCTAATTATATATTGATGTGTATAATTAACAATGTATATTGTTTTCTTTGTTTAATTAATACCTATAATTAATATGAGTTTTGTTTACGTTTCAGCATAAATTTAATATAAATTTTAATTTAATATCATTACTGTTTCATTTCTAACTTATGTCAATATTATTGTTATTAACACAGATGGAAAGAGGAAGATAAGCGGAATATGGCAACCCAAGTAAAATAACTGATAATTCTGAGATTCATTACGGGTAGAAATTCTCGAACGAGCGCTTCTAAATTTTATGCAAACTTTGAAGTCCGCCACGAAAACTTTCATACAACGTTAAGAAAACTTACGGGATTGCTGGAGTCCAACAGGATCTTGGATGCGGCCGAGCTGACATTGTAGATCAACAAATTGCCTATCTCGTCACGGTAGAGGATCTCGTCTCCTGCAATAAGAAGATACATCAGCGGGAATTGAATTTTAAATTAATACACCCGCGCAACACGTAATATCCTTATCGTACGTTTCGCTATTTCGCGGATTGCACTGCATCGCATTAAATCTACGCATTAAGTATCTTTTTTCGTGCAAAATCTCATTTCATCACGGATTATAATAAAGTTTCCAGTGTGCTTTTGCATTTGTCCCAGAGTATTAAAAAAAGACGATCAATTACTATCCTGCGTTATAAGATTCATGTTTATTAATAGAATGCTGAAATTGTATAATATTGCTGCATTGTTGTGGATTGCGAATAATCGTTTTTAAATACGATAAAAGTATCTAACGTAAACGTGTATCGCAATTATGCGCGCACGCGCAACTCTGATTAATAATTATTAATCAGATTATAGATTAGATTATAATCAGATTAGATTATAATCTAATAGTCACAGGACCACAAAAAAATTTTTAGAGAACATCTCAAATCAGAATAGATGTTTCTTATAGATTTTGGGCTGCTGAATGCCAATTCGTAAACCATTTTGCTCCATCACGTCCAGTTTTTTAAATAATCAAGAAAAATGATAGAAAAGTCTATCAAAATTAAAACATTTGAAGAAAGAGCAAAAGTAAATATAACATCAAAATGTACGATCGCAGATATATTTTGGTAAGTTTGACAAATTATAAGAAACAAAAAAAATTTTGCTTTACTAATGTTAGGTACCTATTATAGGCCCGTCTACAATACACTTAAGCTTGGTTTAAGAAGTAAGAGTAAGAAAAAACCAATCACAGTCGATTGTGAGAAGAATAATCGACTGTGATTGGTCAACTTCTTAGTCTTACTTCTTAAACTAAGCTTACTTCGCATATTGTAGATGACGCAATAGCCTAACACTTCATAAAACAAATCGATGTAAAATATCGTTGTGCAAACAGTCAGTTGATCTGCGTGAACCACGGAAGATTTTTTTCAGCTATAAAAATAGTTATTTTAATTGTTACTTTTGGAAGATAAGTTAGATTGAGTTAGATTAAGTAACCACAGAGTTTGGCACAAAGTGTTATCAGCATAAATTTACGCGGTGCATATATAGGTTATACTTAAATTGTAATACTTAAATTGTAAAGCAAAATTTTTGTTTCTTACAATTTGTTAAGGGGATACTGGAATGGCCAAATTGTTGGGACTTTGCAGATCGATATAAATCTCTGAATTTAATGAACGGAATCAAAAATCCTTTTACACGATTAAAGTAGATGCAAAATTTGGTGGTGCTACAATAGACTTTATACTAAAATCGAAAAAAAAGTTAAAAACTTGCATTTTTTTCGACTCGTAGAGCTGTCATCTGACGTAGATGTTTCCTTAATATAAAAGTTTTATAGCTAGTATAGATGAAACGACAGTGCAGCACTAAGCGTATTACGTATACAAACAAAACTGAGTTTATGAAACTAAGATTAAAAGCTTAAAAAGAAAGATTTATATCGATCTGCAAATGACGTGTACACGAACACTGAGCGAAGACTCGGAATGGTAAACAAAACAATAATTGTGTCTAGTAGTAGGTGTTCCATCTTGCGAGAGATGGCGTTGCAATATGTTAGACAAAGACAGATGAATGCATTTGAGTGAGACACAACAATATATAATAAATATAAGAAATGAATGAAAGATGTCACTATTACCGAATTTAGAATTAAAAATGTCTGTATTATCGACCTCGATCAAGTTCGGCCGTCGCTCCAGCATCCTCTTTGCCAAATTTATATAAATCAATTCTGCAACTGTATTTTAATGTTATATTTACTTTTGCTATTTTCTTAAATGTTTCAATTTTTATAGATTTTCCTTTATTTTTCTTGATTATCTAAAAAAACTGGACGTAATAGAACAAAACAATTTACGAATTTGGATACAATGAGCAAAATCTGTACGAAACACCTCTGGTTTGACTTGCTTTCAAAAAATTTTGTTGTGGTCTTGTGTAATATATCTGTCAAGAAAAATAATGAGCAATATAAAAAAATATCATCTTTCTTGTCTTTCTTCATCTTTTGCAAATTTTACGAAAAATCCCTTACTTCTTTAAAGAATTTTTCCAAAAATTTTCGTTTTTTTATAACTATCGATTTCTGGAAATAATCGCAACACTGTTCTCCGTTATACCGTGCAAAGATGGAACTTATTCAGGAAAGATGATTGATTAATTTGCTTCCACATCGCTCGTCTACCTTTGTGCACTCTTCTCACGAGGAAAGGCAGATGTGTAGGTTCCTCCAAAAACGATAGAAGCTGAAGGAAGAGATGTAGAAAGAGAAAGAGATAAAAGGAAGGAGAAAAGCAGAAACGAGTAAATTTCGTAGACAAGAGCTCGTCCTTCTCGAAAATCGATTTTCGCGAACCGACAGTATGTCGTTTCATCAATCTTAGTGAGACTGGCACCGTAAAAATCCTTGGTATAAGAAGCGTTGAGTTAGATCGCGATAGACCATGAATAAGAAATATTTTTATCGTTATCGAGGAAGCATAAAAACTGAGAAAGAGATAAGGAAAAAGACAAGAGACAGAAAAGGAAGCAAGAAAAGGCAGAAAAACGTATAGAAAAAAAGTAGTAAAGAAAAATGGTGGTAAATGCACAATGGACAAAAGTTGGAGAAAAAAATAGTCGCGAAAATAACAACTCGGAAAGTCTTGTAAAACGAAAAAATGGTTTAGAATGTCTCATTACGAATGGGTTCAAATGTAATAATAAATAATAAGTGATCGTTTATAAAATTTATTCTCTCAGCCCCGTTTTTCTGACTAAAAATATTTTATTACATTAATTTTTTTTTAATGAAAATATTTTATTATTGTATTCGTACACAGAAAGTCATTTTGCATACGTCCCACATTACACTTTCACACTTTTCACAATTATTCTAATATTTGCTTAAACGTGCGAATAAAAATGTAAATGTGCTGATAATTAAAGAAATAAAAGAATATTTTACACCCTTTAACGTTATCGGTCTGCACATTGCAGAACTTCATACTACACTCAGCCACTGGTTGTTCGCTCAACCAACAAACAAGGAGTGGCATGTATTACAGAATAATCCTGACAGACTCAGCATAGTGAACTACACCAACATATGGCCCGACAGAAAAACCAGTTTTCAACAATTTTTCGACGACACGTACTTTAATTCTTCAAGAAAATTCTTTTGCATCACTAAACCGACTATATTTTTAGAAAGAAAGGATTGTTTCATTTTTATGAAGCAATTCGTAGCGAACTATTCAATTTTTTGTCTCAAAAGTAAATCGGAACAACTGTATTTTTGTTAAAGTCAATTCTCTTAATAAAAAAAAAATAATTGCAGAACAATAAAGGAAATATTGAAAAATGAGATAAAGGTCGTAAAAAATTCAGATTTATCAGATGTAATATTTCGAAAAAACGTTAATAAAAAATTGATGCAATTAATAATAAAAAAAGTGTAACTATAAAATAGATGTAACCATATATATCAAATTATTTATTAAAATATAATTATGTTATATATTTTTTCATAATGAGTTATAACTTTTCATAAGGAGTACTAAATTGAAAAATAATGCCTTATAGATAATAAAAGAGCCCAATTTTATAGCATCATTTTTTAATGCTAAATTATAATTTTAATAAATTAAAAAATATTATCTTTAATGTATGTGTGTAATACTGCAGAATTTTAGTAAAAAATATACCAAAAATAACATAATTTTAATTCATATTTTAAAAACAAAATATGTAATATTTATATGTCTAATATAATTATGGATGATTTTAATTAAAAAAAAAACGCGTGATGAAATCTCTGATAATTATACATATGTATGTATAAGATTTACGCATATTTTCCATTTATAATATTTACTTTGACTTTACTTTTTTTCACTAATTTTAATGTGCGTGAAACATTGATTTTGGCTTTTAAACGTAATTAAATTCAGCTTTGTTTCAAATAATTACACTAAATATTCTATACTGCACAGCTATTTTCAATTTCTTGTGCAAGGTATTATGTAAAATAAAATCGCTTTGTTGTTCAATTAAATTAATAATGACGGATTAATAAATGCTGAACGTGTAATTCTATTGGTCATTGTGTAGTGCCGTATTAAAATTATAAATGAATTCTGTTTTGTCGCACCAACAGCGCACAATAGATTTTCGTAAATGATTTCGCGCCAACGTAAATTGAAAATTTTCGTGATAATTGCAGCGTATTGTTATTTCTCAATCAACAAAATTCTCGAAACAGCTCTGTGTCTTGTTTTATATATATCTATATATCAAGGTTGGCAAGTAACGCGTTATTTGTAACGTCGTTACCGTTACAAGTTACTTTTTTCAGTAACGAATGGGTAACGATGTTACATTTTCTTTTGACAATAAATAACGTTCATTATAACGCAGTTACATTTTTGGGGTAATGGTATCGATTTCACTAGTTACTTTTATCGTTACTTTATTTCTAGCAACTGCCACAAAGTTTTAGTCATAACTAAACCGTGTACATATTGTATATTATATATATATATACATCAATTTTTGAGCTTTATTCCTCTACCAAGAGATAAAATTCTGATTTCTCTTCAGAATATTTATCGCAAAAATCATATATAGTAATGTTTTTCATTGACAGAACTAGTGCGCACTCAGTGCAATTTAAATCCGTACACACAAATCAACGTAAATGTGTATGTTTAATAAAAATATAGAAACGCGATAAACCGCGAAAAAAATCTTCAATACATTTTATTATACTATTTAATAAAATAGCATAATAAAATGTATTGAAGATTTTTAAATTAGATAAAATGCTCTTTGGACTTTATATCAATTGAGATATTTCATTTTTACATTCAGATTAGAGTAGTGTGGCTTTAATGTACATTGAATTTTGCCAATGAAAAAAGCTATAATATTTTTGTTAGTCTCAAGCAAAAAAAGTAACGAAAAAGTTACGACTCGTTACATTTTGAGTATCGGTAACGGTAACGAGTTATACTTTTGCAAGTCAATAACGAGTAATGAGCTACTTTTGGCGAAAAAGAATGGAAACGGTAACGAGTTATTTTTATGGAGTAACGTTGCCCTGATATATATATATATATAAACTAAATATTTTTAATCAGACCTTACATTCTATTCCTACTTATCACATTATTAATGTAATAAAGCGAAAAAATAAATAAGCAAATATTATAAACAAATGTCACCAATTAGAAGTATTATATCACAACTGTTATATACACACACATTAATCTTTGAGTAGGTAGATAGATTTTGAAACGCAAGTATAGATAGTTGAGCTGCTGAGATACCCCAAAAAATTTTATTTTTATAATTGTATTTTTACTAGAATGTTATATTTTAGTTAAATTTACATTAGTAATATTCTAATGAGATAGAGAAATGTAAAAGTAATGGACTTTAACACTTCTGGACAATACTTTTTAATTTTTTTCCCAGAATGGTTTTTTAATCACGATTTTTTCTGTTTTATTTCATTAACACCATTATTATTAAAAAACGCAACTCAGACCAAAAAAATACAAATATTCTGATACTAAATAGTATCTACCATAAAACGTAAATCGTACAAAATTGTCACAGAGTAAAAAAATATCGAGTTGAACATAAGATAAATAGCGAAATAAAAGATACAAAAATTGTTAACTTTTTTAGAAGAAATGAACATTTTAATGACAAAAATATGTAAAACAGTCAATGTTTGAATTAAAAAAGCATAAAAGTGATTTTGTTTTCTAGAATTGAGATATAATAACAAAAATAAAAAAAAATAAGATTATTTACTTTTTATAATTAAATTTACATTAGTTACATTCTAATAAAATAGAGACATGTAAAAATAATATAAATAAGACAAAAAAGTAATATGAACAAGACACAACTCGACTATAGCAGAGAAAAATCTCTGATTATATAAAAACTAAAAAAAAAATAATGTATAAAAAGGAAACACAAGTGGGTAGGTGGTGTTCACAGCACCCCCACCATGTTTGACGCTCTATTATTGTTTACTGTTTCAATATCGATGAGCCATTATCACTTTAATCTGTTAAGTAATTGTTAATAGGAAGATACTAAATCGATGAGCTTTGTTGTCAGTCTAAAAGTATGAAATATTTAAGAAAAACTATGCCTGGAGTGTTCAGATACCTCACATACCTACTCAAAGGTTAAATACGTGCGAGACACTGGCGAAGTCAAGTGACAACTATTAACGAATACATTGTAAGGGAACCTAGGGCATATTGGTATAGTAAGGCTTGATCAAGTTTTAAGCAGGGTTATTAACGTTACCGTTTGTAAATAACGTGTTACAGTTACCGTTACTTGCGGTAAAAAGTAATATGTTACTCGTTACTCGTTACCGATTGTAAAAGGAACACGTTACCGTTACTTAAAAGTAACGAAGAAAACGCGTTACCTTTTTCGTTACTTTTCAAAAAATAATTATATTTATATAAATATATAATAGCTACATAAGAATAAATCGTTTCTTAATTTATAGTTTTGTTTTATTTTATATTTTATTAGCTTTATTTTATTTTTTATTTTATCAGTTCTTTATTTGGTTTTGATACTTTTAATACATGTCAATTTACATAAGAAATAGCAAAATATTTTTTAACTTTAAATTATGATGGATTTATTTCCCTGAATCTTGAATTTTTCTTTAATAACAATTGTTCAAAATATCCGTCTGTTAGGCGGTGTCGAAGATTCGACAAAACGAATCCACCAATATTAAAAAGCCTTCTTTTAAATTATATTCATCCTGGATGCATCTTTGACGCACCGTGTGAACATAGCACACAAAACTTGATGGAAAAGTGCGGAATAGCGCTGATTGGTTGCTTCAATGACGCATTCTCTATTCCGCAGTCCTTTTCCGCACTGTGTGATTTCATCTTAACTCTATATCAATAATAACGAGAAAAGTAACGTAAAATTTCTTCGGTTACTCGTTACTGAAAATTGTAACTTAGTTACTATTACTCATTCGTTACTTAAAAAAAGTAACGAAACCAGTAACTTCGTTACTTTTTTATGTAACGTTAACAACCTTGGTTTTAAGCATATCAAAAATAAATAAATCAACTTTGTTATATACTAAGATATTCTTTGAACATTTACTATAAGAAAAACCTAAGTTTTACTGCAAACGAATAAATTAGCAGGACGAAATTATTGTTTTAACGAAAGCGTGCATTAACCTCACTATGTCATTTATGCGGAGTATAATGGAATACTACATAAAATTTTATTTTCCAAAAATTAAATTGAACATTGCTTAGAAGTGACTTACAAAGGAAGTTTCACAACTGTCCAGAACCGATTTAATTCTCCATGAAATATGTTGTTAAACATGAAAATCTAAGAGAGACACGTATTTTTTTATACGTGCGCTAACTCATGTTTAAGGGGTAAAACACCCCTTCGAAAAAAAGCGGTATTTCTATTTCGAGCTGAATACCGTCGGAAGTATAAAAGATGGAAAACAATTTTTTTAAAAAAAGTTGTATGGTTTCAAGAGTACTTCAACGTTGTGAAAAAAAAAATTTTTTTAATTTTTTTGTTTAACAATTGTTTGCGAATCATTTAATATTTTATGTCAATATATGCCAGAATAAAGTATAAAATATCTCGTAAACTATTGATTTTTTCGATATCTCTACTTTAATACTTTTATATGCAGAATAATTAGAGGAATCATATTATGTAAAAAAAATTATACAATTCCATTTTAAAAAATGGAGATGACTTTCAAATCTTTTTGATTCCTCCACCTAGAAGAAAGACAACACGACCAAAACACGTCTCCCTTGAAACCGTTCCACTCTCATTTGAAACATTTTTTCGTATCTCCAAAGCTGTGGGCGTTATTCAGGTGGTCTTAAGTGACTCACCCTGTATAATAAGATACATCCAACAATAATTATATTGCCCTTTATTAGAGCATATATTACTGGAAGAGGAATAGGGCGCGTTGAACGTGAAGCCAACATCTATGCGAGAAAGAAAGGTAGAGAGGTCCTAATGTTCGCAACGCGCATGCGCAGCACCGTCGTCTGTGTGAATTGTACAGTTGGTTTAGTGTTTTTTACACATTCGTACATTACACAGTGTGTAAGACGACTGCTGCGTGATGCTGCGCATGCGCATTGCAAACATTAGGACTCTTTTTTTCTCTCGCACTGATGTTGGCTTCATCTCGGTATACGGGCCAACATAAGCAATTCCTCTTCCAGTAGTATATGTTCTAAGCTATTGCCCGACATTTAATTATATAATAGCTGTGTAAAAAGTTATCGAGTATGTCCCATTATACCCCGTGGTTTCATTATGCCCCAGGTTTCCTTACCACATATCACACATCTATATTATGTAAACACGGGAATCGCTTGAGGCACGAGCTCTATCTTCGTCCGCCGATAGTACGTCGCACGCACGAGACGCGTTCAGTTCGTTCCTTGGTAATGGAAGAATAGTTGTGAGAATATATGGAATAGTTCTTATATTGAACATACACGTGTTTTATTATTCCCCGAATTACATACACAACAACACACAATGAATAACTATTCTTCATAACTTAAAATTATATAAAAATCGTAAAACTTATAACTTATTTAAATATTAAAATTAAGATTCTTAATAATTCTTAACATTTATAATTAATCTATTTTTAATTTTTAAAATTTTGATTCAACACATCTAAATAAATTTATTCATAATTAGATTCGAAAAATAAAATTCGAATAATAAAATTATTCATAAAATAACGAGAACCAAAAATAATAATTTCTATTGGGCTCTTTAACAATCACGGTAGAATACTTTTGATTACGTCACTTTCATATTATTCGTTTCCTGATAAAACAGTGGTGTGCGGAAAGTGATTTACATTTAGGTGAACATAACACCGAAGGTTTGACCAGGTTTGACCGATTTCTCACGGTGGATTACGCGTTAACGAGACACCATTGCATCTCATGCGGGATTGTATCTCACAATGAGATATTTGCCATTACGACGTCATCCGGATGGTTGGAATAGACTCAACATCGTCTTTTGGGATTTCGTAGTGACGGCGATGGGCGGGGAGGAACACGACGTTTACGATTTACCACTACTGACTGCGTATATCTCGCAAGAAATAGGCCGAAACGAAAAATGCAAACGAAGCGTGAAATTTATAGGCTGACTTCCGCGGCCATCAGACGAAAATATCGTGCGCCAAAGCGGTTTAAATTTAAATACTTTTTTTAATGGACCGCAGTATTTAACGCTCAGAGTTACCGATTAATTCAATAACTATAAACGATTCTATTCTTGAGGCTTTCACGGGTGTTACCTATGTGACAATCTTGCGTTTCGCGGGTTTTCTCCGTGTTTAGATCCATTCTTGGAATGCCAACGTTTCAGGCTGCTCCTCGCCCTGATGAAGTGAACTGCAAAGTTCACGAAACGTTGGCATTCCAAGAATGGATCTAAACACGGAGAAAACCCACGAAACGCAAGATTATAAACGATTCTGTTTGAAATTCGCTAAAAAAGCTTTTTTGCTGCTCTTGATGTGATTGATATTTATCGCAAATATATTAAATTTTCAACCGAACACTATACGCAAAAATTCACGTATTAAATTATTAATTTATCAAAATTAATTAAATTAGACATGCTAAAATTTTTTTACTTGCAGAATCATTTTCAATATTTAAAAATCTATAAGAAATGCCTAGTTCAGTTCGAAGTTAATTTTTAACTTCGAACTAGTATAACTAAATAAACTAGTGTAACTTTTTATAAAATCCAAATCGCTCATTAAAGTATAAAATGTAAGCATTTTCGCATTTAAGCTAAGCATTAGCTTATGCATAATTGCAAAAAATACCTAAACATTAAATTCATAAGCTATTTCTACAAATGTAAATTAATGTTTCTAACGGTTGCAATTAGAATTCACCCAGAGTAGACGGTAAATCATCATTAAAATCCGACGGTCGTAAATAAATTTGTACGAAACAATGCTCATTTAATTAATATCCAGAAGCGAATTATTTCTTTTAATGTCGGCATCATTACGCAATAATTAATGATGCATATTACTCCCGCGTCGATTAAACCAACAACAGACGGAAATAAATTTTACACCTGGCTTGCCGGTCCCATATGCGTCGGCCTATTTCCCTCATCTACGAGTACATATGTATATTGTTGAAATATGTTTTGTAATGACACGTGTGCACGCGCGCGAACGGCTGTGTGTACATTTGGTCCATTGGTGCGTGAAATCTGGCACGGCCGGGATGAAAATGGATATCCATGGAAATGTACAACACGTTCATTGCACAAGTGGATTGCAACGTACACGTCATTTACACGAACGTTCCAGAAATGTGCGATCATTAAAGAGTCACGTCGCATTCGCGACGACAGCGAAGAATTATCGACAAGATTCATTGACAATACAAGTGTAAATATTCTTCTTTCGTTCATGATCATAAAAAGAAATTATTAAAAATATCAATTTCTACGGAAAATTGCTTGGTCGCGTGAAAGGAAACAAATTTTCTATTACAATTCGTCCATCATAATTGTAATCGTATTCGCGCGCAGGATGTTTTATTGATGCAAATTAGTTACGTGAATTTGTATTCAAACATGCCAGCATCGAAGAAAGAATATGTATTTTTCTGTTTACCGTATTTTTCTTATTAACGAAAAAAATAATCGTGCGTGTCGTTACTTCATGATAATGTTTGATGAACGCGAAATGATGAGCGGTACGTCGGAAATTAGATCTACTCAAATTGATTATAACGGTACGTAAAGTTCACGTTAATGCAATCCGTGCTATCTTCTGAACCGCACTCGCGAAATCTCACGCTGTAACTTCGTCCACGACAGTTACTGACCGCAGTTGTTGTAGCTACTTCGCTGTAAAAAGAACTGGGTTCCTTCTCTGTCATGCAGAAGTATCGCTCCGACTGTAACGTTTGTAACAGCCGCACATTATGTGTTTTCGGACAATAAAGAGGAAATACAGAAAATGGAACTACCAAAGTTTAGATGCGAGAACGCTATGCGACGCGAAAAAGTATCGCATTTCGGCGGAAACCTCCCGGCACGGCGACGCAAGCGCATTTTATACAAATCTATCTTTTTTCATCAACACATAACAAAATACGTATTTTATAACAAGTAAAATATAAAACTTAATTAACTGACTAAATTATTTTATCAATGACGTTTATCAGCGATGTTTTAATCGGGGTGAATTGATACCATTATTGATAACGAACATATTTAGTAATCGATAAATAATCTGTGTAAAATAATTGAAGGCGCCTAATCATCATTGCACCATCCAGCTAGTCAACTGATCGCGTTTTCTCAATAAACGGTTGGTTGTCCATCTCACAGAGAAACATCGCGGATATAAAATGATGAAAACATGAATATTGGAGGTTTATACATCTTAACTATTACTACGAATCAACTCGATGTAAGATACATCTTAACTATTACTACGAATCAACTCAATGTAAGAAACATTATTATATACTGAGGAGAGCTATAAAGTTAGCCGAGACATGTTTACTAATTATTTATTAATTATTAATTCAATAAAATTACTAATATTTAAATTTATTGCGCACATAGTACAGCGCCAATTTCCAATAGCCGAGCTTACTATATTATAATTTTAAAATATAAAAATTTAATTGAGATTTCTTTTCTATTTCCCAGATTTTTATATAACATGTCTTAAATATCATTTAAATTTTTAGTGGTACTTACAATTAGATTTTATTTAATATATGTCACTTCTTCTAAAGAAATAAACTTCGTCATTAAAATCAATTAATTATATCACATCTCTTGTTCGCAAGAGAAATAATAAAAAAAATAATCTAGAATCATTACTTGCAATAATGATTCTGGACGAGAAAAGATTAAATTAAGATACTGAAAGAGCTAAATGCTGAAACTTTTCTCAACACGACAATAAATCTCGGTTAGATCTTAACGGGGAGTGGCTTAACTTTTGTTCGGAAAGTTTCCGATTAACTTCTGTATCACATGTCAAAATTTCCCACCGTTGTTATATAATCTTGGAAAAACGAAACAACATGTCGGTCGAAGATACAAGAACTAAAACTTGAATCAGGAAACCCGTATGTAAATATCATGACATCGATACATGCCATGCTGATATGATAAGTCTTGAAAAAATAACAGAACTCACGAAAATATTGAAATGTTTAAAAGAAAAAGCTTCAATCCACTTCATGAAACAATGAACTATAATTAAAAAATAACAACTTCCAGAAAAGGAAAATGAAAGAGATGCAAGTCCAATATCTATTTGAATCCTTTTGAATGATGCGCCAATATTATAAGACTTCAGAGATTTTTCTTGTCCAAGAGGCCTCTCCTCGTATTACAAACATTGTAAATCCGACATGAATTTTTTACCTCTTTCTTACAAGTAAAAATAGTTTCTTGTTTACTCCGAAATACTCACAGTTCGGTTTTTCACAAGATTATGATATGGAAAGAACGATTTTATTGAAATCTAAAAATTTAGATAGATACAGATCTGAAAATAATTTTATTGACAAAATAATTACATAGAAATTTCAAGCAGGATAAGTAATGCTACAAAAAATTTTAATATTCTAGCAATTAATTTGAACGTTTCTATAATTCTGTTGATAGTCTAAAATTACTTTTAAATCTGCAATGTATCTACCTAAATTTTTAGATATTTCAGCAAAACCGTTTTTTCTGTATTAGTATTCTGAATACACGCTTAGCCGCCAAATGTATAAGTTGCTTGATTTATGATTATTTTAATTATTTGAAATTATTTTGTATACACAAAATATGCAGAAACACAAAATATTTTCATTTTTAATTAATTAAAAGGTACAAAATGATACAACAAAATAGAATCACGTTGACCCAAATTCTTTGTAAATATTTAACATTAAATGTTTTGCTTGAATCGTAATTACATTTCAAATTAAATTCAAACTATATTAAAGTTAATTATGTGATGCAACGATATATAAAATTTACATAGAGAATTACTGAGAAAAGAAAAACAACAAGAAATTCGTTGTTACAAAATATAGAAAATACAGAAAATCCAAGAAAAAAAGAAATAAGTTTCTTCTTTCAATTGAAATTTCTAATTTAGGAGAGAGTTGCCCATTGCGTAGATAACCTATATTTTTTATATTTTCCATTGGGCACCATTTTATACGCAAATGAACATTAAAAATTGTAACTTAAGGTTTCGGACGCTTGTTATTACATGTTTAACTTTTCACTAATAACAAATTAATTTATTATAAGTCTTTTGTAACATGCGACAAAAGATACGATTTAGGTCGCCTAAAAATCGTACCTATAAGTATTTTTTAAATCGTATTTTCTTTGAAAACATTGAATGAAAATAATTGAAAGTATAAGATTAAAAAAAAATCATCAACTAATACCTAATAATTAATTAATACCTAATTTTAATAATTTATTGAAGAAGATCAAGTATTTTATAATTGAGGATGTTTGGTATTCGCGTTAACAATGTATCGTTTCACATATTCGATGTAGTAGCACTGCGCCTCGCACTTATTCTAAGAATTCTCGGACCAATTCTTCGAGCAGTCTTCGAACAATTTCGGAGAATCGTGGAATGGGGATAGCTGACGCGAAGCTG
>NW_017257236.1:32219-37106 GCF_001594055.1 Mycetomoellerius zeteki | reverse complement strand
TTCCTGCTCCGAAAATCAGTTCTTGCTGTCGAACTTTATTTATTTTGACGAACGACAAAGATTTAAATTATAACGGATACATGGTCTATCTTCTCGCATTTGTACGGCTGTTCAACAATAAAGTACAGTTTTACTTTGGTCGTAAAGAGTCTAAAATTATTACAAATAGCGAAACAGTGACGAGTGGAGCATCCAGCATTCGGAAGGAATTATATTCCAATCCTCGTTGCGATCACCATCCTCGGCAGTATTCAACAGAGGGGATAGGCGGAATATAAAGACCTAATTACCAAATCTTGATTTTAATAAAAATTAAAATAACTTGCTACTTTTTTATTGCACACAAATGGATACAATAATAAATGAATTTATGTAATGTCTTTAAGAAGTTACATGTTACAATATTTCTCTATTACGATCAATATTATATATAAAAGAGCTAATCTCCGGAAAGAAGGCCTAAGTAGAATTATGCCATTATTCCGTCAATCCCCCCAATTATTATATTACAACAATGAAAGAATAAATGATGTCAAAATAAAATTGGCTCAAATAGGTATAATATAATTTTCCATTTGATATTTGTATTGATATCAATTATTAGTTTTATTATTACCAATTATTATCAATCTTATCTTATGATAGTGCGATTTAGGAAACTTGATGGATTTTGTAAAAATATCGATTTAATCCTTATAATGGTTGCAAATATGTATATACAGTGAATGTAAAATAATTTACAATAAAGTTTCTTTTATAAAAATACAAAAATTTATAATAAAATTAGATAATTGCGTTTTTATCAGCAGGAGAATCCCATTTGCCCACAAATCGATTACTTACAAGCACTTTTGCACACAGAAAGTGCTTGTAGACAATCGAGTTGTAGGCAATAATATATGTAGGCAGATGTGACTTCGTTTCTGAAATTTTTACTTATGCGCAAAAGTGCATGTACACAGTAAAAAAAGAAATGTTAATTTCAGAATTTTTTACATATCCCAGGAGGTCCAATCTAAATTTTAAGTTAAAGTAACCCATTCGTATTGTAATATTCATTGACGAACTAGTAATGTTAAGTAATTGACATAATACTTCACATTTACATTTGTTATTTTGACTGTAAGAATGATGTAAAAATAACATAAAATAAGTAAAAACTACATAGAAGAGTATATATATATAGTTAAAGTACAGTCTATTCAATAAGAGCGTACGGTTCCGCACTTCATTAATAGATGACGCACAGATGTTAAGTTTGGTTTTTCCGATTCTCTGAACAGTTCGAAAGAATACTTTGAGGTCATATGGATAGTGTGACTTGTTTTGATTGTAACAGAGCAAATAACCACAATGAGTGCTGCGTATGCAAGTTGTTTTGAAGCAGTGTTCCTTTGCACACATCCGAAAGGACCGAAAATGTCGTATGCAGCTGCCGGGCGCTACATGAAAAAGTCAGAAGGATTCGTCAGGAAGTGGGTGAAACATTACAATGAAACAAAAAATGTCAACGACCTGCCGGAACATGGCACCCGACGGTCAACGATGAAAAAGGACGACAAAGCTATCATCAAGATATTTGAGAAGAATCCTGGATGTTTATTACGACAAGCGAAAAATCTTTTATTGAAAAAGGGTATAGATGTGAGCCTTAATACTATTAGACAACGATTGCTTGATTCTGAATACGGTTGGCGATCTACAAAGTTAGAACCTTTTTTAAGCGAAAAACATGTCGAAAAACGGCTGAAGTGGGCAAAGACTAATATTGACCGTGATTTTGCCAATGTAATCTTTACCGAATCATCCTTTTGGGCCTGGATTCCCAGAAGGTATGTGTGGTCAACTCGTCACGATCCTGTTGTTCAACGTACAGTAAAACACCCAGTGAAAGTACACATATGGGGATGTTTCTGTAAACAGAGATTTGGTACTTTACATCTTTTCACAGACAATCTGAATGCACAGAAAATGAATATGATTTATCATAAGTGTTTATTGAAGTTTGCTCAAAGATGGTTTAGCTCAAATAATAGTTCATGGATGCTTCAAGAGGACAATGACCCAAAACACCGAAGTCGTGCGTGTACGGAGTGGAAACGTGAAAATGGCATCACTACAATAGATTGGCCTTCCCAGTCGCCTGATGCCAATCCCATCGAAAACGTGTGGGCAATCATGAAGGCGAAACTCAGAGAAAAGAAGGTTTTTAATTTAAAGCAGCTCGTTCGTCATATACGGGAAATCTGGAGAAATCTTCCTGAGGCAATGGCTGTAAATCTCGTGGAAAGCATGCCCCGACGCTGCCAGGCCATACTCGATAACAAAGGAGATTGAACAATTTACTAAGTAAACGCATTTTAGTTTATTGAATTTAATAATAGATCCAAATAAAATTTTTAACAATTCTGTGTTTTTTTTAGGAGAAACAGCCCGTACGTTCTTGTTGAACAGACTGTATATCATAAAAAATGTTAATAGAACATTTTCTTTCATATAATATGAAAAAAAGTCAGGATCTTATACGTTCTTGCAGAGGAAAAAAAATTTTTTTAATTATTTTTATGTTCGCGCGTACGATGAACTTATATTAACGTATATTATTCTTTCTTATTATATAATTATTTACAATAACGCATTGGATATACATATATCACGGAGTTCCTGAAAACGCATGGGGTATCGACGGGATTCGAACCTAAGATCTCTTGAGTGGTAATCCTAACTACGCTAACGCTTAACTATAATCACACGCTTGTCTGGACAATTTGATATTGGATTGTCATTCGTCTCGATTGTATATACAACATGCATCGAAATGTTGTATTGAATGTATCACCTGTTAATATTGGATTTTTGTGTTAATACTGTTACGTCCCGTAGATGCCACGATTATTTTCTTTCGGAAGACGGTTCCACGCCATGACTGATGATGACATTTATGAGATTCAAGTGCAGTCTTCTGTTAAGAATTTGAAAGAATTAAAAGGCCTAAACGGCTTCCACGAAAACTACATAAATGCCACTCAAGAAGGAAAGAATAACAACGTCGATGCGAAGCTGGAAGCGCTAAGCTTGCGAAATCTATATATCTACGTCATATCCTAGCTGCCACCCGAGACAGACTAACAATTCCATATTAAGTAAAAATAAAACCGGCGCCACGTCGCACCAAGACATAAAATGCTTCAAAGAAACTTCCCATGTTAACGTTATCTGAGATCAGACTCGCGACTGACAATGGTCACCCTGCACGTAATAACCCTAAAACTTAGCTAGACACGATAAACGACTGTTTACCTAGCTATATTTTCCCTTAAAATAACAAAATTCGTCATCCATTCGGAGCAATCTACTGCCTTAAAGAAAATTGTAAATCATTTCCTTTTGAAAGTCCGATAGCGCACTTTAGATCAATAACGATAGGATAACCTAATAAAAATCGTGAGTCTTACTTGACACTGCAACTTAACAATTGTAGACAAAGGGAACTACGCCTTTTTTTCGTAATATAAATAGAGGGCCCGCGAAAGCGCAGGGTCAGAACAAAAAGTCTTACGAAGTGATACACGTCGTGCGCAGCGTTTTCGTACATTATTGTGAGTGTTGGCTTGTGATTCAATTTCGACCGACCAGTTTGCCCATCTGCGGTACTTGGGTTCTGTCCTAGTTGTGGCCTCCTTGGTGCCACTCTCTTTGAAGACCAATCACTTGTGCACAAGAGACCCACCTCAGCGAGACGTTTTATTAATCCATTCACCTACTCAACCATTAAGTCTTAAATTTTTGGTTGGTTGTTTTTTTTCGGGTCCACAAAAATGTATAACCCCTCGCTCCTATTATAGTGCATGTTCGTGGTTCCGCGAAAGCCTTACGTCCGCAGAAGTCCGCAGGCCCGCCAAATCGAATCTGAGTCCATCCAGATGACGACCGACAGTTATGATACGCAAATTTCCTACTCTCCTATCCCTCCCGATGAAGATCTTCCCTTAGATTTATCCATCCCCTCCACTCCTGATCCCGAAATCCTTGATATCCTCCAATATTCTTCTCCCCTCTATTTCAGAACGGTTCCCTCTCCCTGAAGACTTAATTCTACCTCCTTCCCTTGACCAAATTTCAACCCCTCCTTCATCTTCATCTCCCTCCGGTCCCTCAGCTGCGGAGTGGGACCATTTATTTAGATTTTACTCCGTAGCACAATGAATCCGACAGAATAGTTACTGTACATATCCCAGCAATCCCACCCCCTACACTGTCCAGTACAAGCACCTCCAACTCTTATGTTCCTGCACTGCATTCCTTACCAGTTCCCAGTAGCCTCACCCCCTCCCTTCCTCTCTCTATCCAACATTTTGTAAAAAACACACACATACACACATTCAATCATCTTTTTTTTATTTTCATACATATTTCATACCAAGTTTGTACTTATGTAATCCGCGATACACTCACATACACACACGCACATACACGCTAGATCTATCCCGAAATTCTCTCTCATAGATTAATTATATTTTTATATTAATTAGTATTGTAACTTTAAGCTAATGTTCTTTTTTTATATTATTATTATTAATAAATTTATCATTATATTCTAAATGAATATATTCGCTCGATGAATCATTTATTTGAGATACCTCGTATCCCGTTCCCCATTACTTAAGTTCACATGTGGTCCAGTCCCTGGTTAAGAAGGATTAAGTTCCTTGACCTAAAAGTAGGACCGACGTTCGCACAGCTCATCGGAACAGGTGTCATAGCGTCCCTTCGGGACGTTGACCCATATTCCAGAGCCATAAAAGGTACGTTCGATTCGAGGGTGTTTGCCTCTGCGCGTATACCTGAGAGACTGAGTCTAAGCGTCCTTCCACACCCTCTCCATTT
>NW_017257236.1:18412-27279 GCF_001594055.1 Mycetomoellerius zeteki | reverse complement strand
TTATTAATAAATTTATCATTATATTCTAAATGAATATATTCGCTCGATGAATCATTTATTTGAGATACCTCGTATCCCGTTCCCCATTACTTAAGTTCACATGTGGTCCAGTCCCTGGTTAAGAAGGATTAAGTTCCTTGACCTAAAAGTAGGACCGACGTTCGCACAGCTCATCGGAACAGGTGTCATAGCGTCCCTTCGGGACGTTGACCCATATTCCAGAGCCATAAAAGGTACGTTCGATTCGAGGGTGTTTGCCTCTGCGCGTATACCTGAGAGACTGAGTCTAAGCGTCCTTCCACACCCTCTCCATTTCCCTCATTATCTCCTTGAATTTAATTTTTTTAAGGGTTTGAACGTAACAATACATTTACTGTAATTATTTTGAAGTGTAAATTATATTTTATTCTGTGTTATATCAATATACAAGTACTTCAAAAGAACATTTACCTTTTGTGTTAAATTAACACATGATAATAATTATTTTAACTGAAATTATGATAGAATATTTATAATAGAAAATTTGATTATTTTGTTTGTCAAAATTAACGATTATTTTAAGATTTACTATAACTTTTCTTAGAATGTTAAATTGACTTTGAGACATGTAAATTAATTGAAACAATTGTGTTAAAAATACTCAAAATAATATTCCATTTTTAATTGACATACGCAAAGGTTAAGTTACAAAGGTAACATAAATTTAACACATGAAAACATTGCAAAAATAATAACATATCAATTAGGATAACTCCAGCAAATACACCGCACTGGGATTTACGCCGCAGAAGTCAGAAAAAAATAGAAGGAGTGGGAGTAATTTTCTCGCAATTACTCTGTTACATGCCTTTATGTTATATTGAGTTATAATTTCAGCTTCTTATTTAATATTATTTAATATAATGAAATTATTATGAGTTGAATCGATTTGTCACTGTAATAAGTAGCGCCATCATAAATTATAATCTACATAAAATAATTACTGTAGGGCGTGTAAAAGACCTAGTGGTTATTTCGTGATATATATGTGTAGAGGAATAAGTAAAGCATGTTGTATAGCAAAATACAAATGCTTTGCTTTCGTATTCTTTGTTTAGTTTGTTGTCTTGTATATCCTACCTGTTTAGGATATATGGTATTTTTAACGGACGGGATTTATGCCCAAAGCATACAAAGTGCGCAGATTGAATTCAGTGCACTAAATGCAATAAATATATTACATGAAATATGTATCTCATGTCATAACATTTGTAATATATGTAGGAAGATTGTAATTATTATTTATTACTTCATATGCATATTTATTATTTTTATTCCTCAATAAAACTTTATAAACGCATTTTATAAGTTGTTGTGTCATTTTATGTCTTATTTACGCATTATTTGTAAATTTTTCATGAGCCGTACATACCCTCCCTCCCCCTATGAGTAGCCATATATCCCATCCCTATAGGATATGTGGCAAAAATGCAAGGGTTTCAAAAAGTTTATTTTTTAATACGAAAAATAAATATTTCGGATTTCTAATATTTTTTCATAGTAGTAGGCAGTACAAAGTTTTTACTGATATAGTTCATTTATTTTAAATATAGTAAATAATATTTAATAAATTAAGTTTTTGATAGATATGCGGCGTATATACTGGAGAGTTACCTTATATGTTAATTTTACATTGAAGTAATAATCAAAACATGGTAACACAAGAAAATTTTAACATATGGACGCAAGATTTTTTATTGTGTAAATATAGGTAATCGAGCTGTAGGCAATAATGTTTGTGCACAAACGAACTCGGCAAAAGTGATGTAGGCAAAGCGATGCTGTAAGCAATTGATTTGTAGGCGAAAGGAGCCATCTCATTATCTTTTTGTCTGTATTACTCTTTTCGCATTTATTTTATATTATTGTTACTAACTTTTATATTATTGTTGCCTATATTAAGTAATAATATAAAATATTGATGAGGTACAAAAGATTTAGGCAACCAATAGGCGTTCGGCAACTCTCCCCTATATTTATAATCTATATTTATAGATTATCTATAATAATTTTCAATTTATATCTATAATACAAATATAAAAGATATATCTATAATTGCAATATTATCTTCTGTAAAATATGATGATAATCGTAAGAGACAGTAACACAGCTGCTTTATTGGCAAAAAGAAGATCTTATAGAAAATCTTAATGCTCGACAAAACGAGTTTGTGTGTAAAAAACGGCAATAAAGGTGGTGTAGTCTAGCAACGGGCAGTAAAAGAAAAAGAAGGCAAAGGATATCGGAGCAATGAGTGGCTGGCATATGTCAAACTCGTCCAATGGGACCTGTTACGAAAAGATAACAATGATCCAGGCCACGTAGCGCATTGCTTCGCCGGTTGTTTCGCGTGTGACGACGATACTTTCCCCGATGGTTATGGTCATCTCGACGAATCGCAGGAGCGCGTATGACACCAGTTGTCCCGCGGGTGCCACAGTCAACAACAACACAGTGTACCAATATCGTGAGAATACCGGAAATCATAGACAAATTCCATTCAACACGCTGGTGCGCAACATCCAATATCTATTGTCTTTGGGGTGCTCGGCGAACCACACGAATTGCGCGTCAAAATTGACAACGAACGCGATACAGGTGTATATTATGGCTATCAGGAGTTGGTATACCACACTTCTAGCGAGGATATGTAAAACGTAAAAACTATAAATAGGAGATGAGATGGCCATGAGTATTTCTTTTTCCCAAGCATGGAGAAAAACCATAAATAGGAGATGAGATGGCCGCGAGTTCTTCTTTTTCCCTAAGACACAGATAAAAACCAAGAATGGTTTCGGAATACATTAACACTTCATTACTGTTAAATTAATTAATTAATTTAAATCTTGATCCTCTGTTTATTTTTGATACGTTCTTAATGATTCACAGTAGACTTTTAATAATCTTCTTAATAAGATCTGTATTAAGATTTAATAAACTTCTGTTAAATTTTTATACAGATATGTATTTAAAGATAGAAGACTTCCCATAAATTCTGAAATTTATACCAGGTGAAATTAATACCAAGAAGAATATTTCTAACGGATTTAAAAATAAAAATTTATCAAAATGAATATATGAAGTGAAGATTAACGAGTAATATAAACCCATTTCTTCCCACCGTCTTATTTGAAGACATAGAACAGCATCTTTTCAATTTTTGAATTATGAATACTCCATGGAGCACCTTTTTTTTATATATATATATATATATATATAGATATGTAAATATGGAGAAAAAGTAAAAAAATGCCGTTCTATAAATAGGATAGTGGAAAGAAATGGATTAATTTAAATTATAACTGGCAGACGAACACGTTGCGTAATGATAATGCAGTTTTGAGTGCGATGACATATAGGTAAAATAAAATTTGAAACGAAAATAAAAGCTGTAAAAAATAATACGTAATTAAATTTCCTTTAATAAAATATCAATTACCAATTTTTAAAAAATGTATGTATATAAAGAGAAAAGTACGAGGAAATTAGGACAATTTAACGCCTAGAATGTAAATTTCCAATGGCGTTTTTCTTGATTACTCTTTTTATTTAAATATTTACGCAATAATAATTAGAAATAAACGCGACACGCGGTTATTATGAATAATGCATTCCGAATATTTCTCTTAGATAAGATTCTGATCGTGAGTGGTATAATTCAAGTCTCGGAGAGTCTGGCATGTCTACCCGATCGATCAATACTTCGAAACTTTAACACTGGAATGCAGGATCCGTTCTACATACATTTGTATGTGCGCCCTTTGTCCTCTCTTCCCAGCGGTTCTATTTGCTACACATTTCCCCGTTACTCACAAGAATTTCACACCAAGAATACGCTGATGCCCGCATTCATTCAAGCGAAATGGATATAGAATTTACATTTAAAGTAGTAACCGAGTGTGATACCGACTCACCGTATGCATCCCAGAACAAGTTTCACGATTGCATTTTGCTTTCCTATTCATTTGTTTGAGCTTATTCACTGCGTATCTGATTTCCAAATAATTTAATTTCTTACTGATGTATCGCATTTTGCGCATTCAGGTTAATAAAGGAATCCTTTCAATCGCGAAAAGAAAACCTGGGATATCGAAGAACATTAAACGAAAAATACAGCTTTCTAGAAAATAAATGAGACAGAGATCAAATCAGCGGGAACTGAAATAATATTAAATATACAGTTTAATACGGCAATCTAATATCGGAGTGAACTTCCAAATCGTATTTCAGCACTGTCGCATGAGAAGCCAGAAAGTATGAGAAAGCAAACTGAAGTGAAAACCGTTGCTCGTTAATGAGCATCTCGCACGACATGACTTTGCTTTTCCACTATTAAATAATCTACTTGTAGGGTATTACACCATAATCTACATTTGCCTTGAGATGACTCCATTGAGAATAACTATTTTGGAATTTGCAAATGAAATTGTTGGAAAATAAATTTAAAATTAATTAAATCATGACAAGGAATTCACTCGGAATTTCATTTCTATTTTAATAGAAGACAGTTTCCAGCACTATATCTAAAATCATTTCTTTCATTAAGAAAATTGCAAATTCATTTTATAGCTTGAAAATAGTCAAATTTTTAAATATTTTTCTAAATTTATGAGAAGTATTTCCAAATTCTAAGAAAATAAGAATTAAATGTATTTCCTTCATATTATAGTATTTAGCTCTCTTATTTTCAAGTTAATAACTCTATGTGAATTACAATGCGTTTGAATAGTAAGTACGATACTCTGAGAGTTTGAGGTTAAAAAGTTAAATTACAATTCTGTACTAATTTTAAGTAAATGTTCAGAAAAAGGGTACCATCCCCAATGACCTTAATCTTGACATATATTGTCAAGGTCATGATCCTGAGTGACCTCCGACAGGTTTTAAATGACGGTTGTTGTTCGTTAAAAAGTTATTAACAAAAAAAGTTTGAAATTTTTTTATTAGCAATTTATTAGCAATACACGAATAATTATTTTTGTAGCAATATTATTGAATAAATTATTCATTAATTGCGATATGGTGAGTAAAAACGAGTCATAATATCAAAAAATCTATCAATATGTTCGTTTAAAGGATAGTGTCGCTTAAACATGAATTCGCTTAATGTTTATAATGATCTTTGGAAGTCCCATATCGAAGTAATATGCTTTTCTCATATCTCTCCAAAGCCTCTCAATATTTTGAGTGTCAACTTCTGTACGCGGATTTACAAAATTTTTTGCGTGATTAACTGTACAATGAGTATAATTTTCATATTTCAAATTTTCATAAGCTCGCCAACAATCGCTATAAATAATCTTATGCGATAGATGTCTTTGTTTAATGTACAGGCTAAATTAAAGGCACAGTGTAAAGACAATGTAAACGAATCACACTGAGAAATACATGATTGTGTACGAGGTTTGACAAGCGAAAGTTATATCAAGGGGGGTGAAAGTCGCTTCGCGTAGAAGTCGTGCGCCTCATCTTGGCAGGGGAGAGGAAGATGGGAGTCGCTTCGCGAGGAAAATCGTTAAATACATATTTTAAAGCAAGAAAATTTTTGTTTTTAAAGCAGGAAATCTATTTTAAAGCAGAGATTTTTTTGTTTCCTGTAGTAAAAACGAAACGTCAGTTTTCAAACTTTTTTGTTAATAACTTTTTAACGAACAGCGACCGCTACCTAAAACCTATTGGAGGCTACTCAAGGTCATGACCTTGACAACATATGTCAAGATCAAGGTCATTAGGGGTGACGTCCCTTTTCTGAACATCTAATTTTATAATGCTTCTAATATTTGCCATAAGAAATATTAACTCGTTTAAACTCTAGACTTAAAATAAGATACTGAAAGATAGTTTTATAGAATATGTCAAAAAATATTCCGTAACATTTTAATCCCAGAGTTCTTTCTTAAAAAATATATTATAAAAATTCGCATCTACATAAATATATTTCTTTCTTGACATTTTGATGTCCGTTTCTACCAATGTACATTAGTTTTAATCTCGGTTCAACTTACTTTTCGTTTTTTTCTAATTCTTAAAACTTAAGAGATTAAGATTAATAATCTGTATTGATTGAAACGAGCATGTCAATGCATTGGAGAAGAGATTGATAAATATTAACGATACGACAATTGATATTGTTATATTATATTACTCTGCGAGGTATGATAATTTGTACCTCAATTTGTAAGTACCTATTAGCGAGAGACTTGATCGCCGTTAAATAATACATTTAACAATAGCATTTGTGTAATTTAATGATAATAAACGCATCGCATTCTGTCGCAACTGATTGTCATGCGTCGTGCAATTAATAATTACTTACAGGCATCTATGAAACTCGTGCAACTCGCACATGCGCGCGTATAATCGATTTAACAATATATAATACATCGTGATTGAACTTCACCTCGCATTCTCGTAATTCACCGGTGTATTTATATAAATATGCCGGTCTCACTGGAACGACATAATGTTTCCTCGTCGTTGCGAATTAATAATTTCCGATGCTATCTCGATGCGTAGAGACCATTTATGTAAAGCGCGATAAATAGTTGGCTGTCAATGTAATAATGAGCGGACCGCAAAACGATCTGCCAATTATTTCAATCGAATTAATGCGACACTACAAAACGCGTTGCGCTTTTATCCAGCTAACGATACCACACCCATTTAATATAGCAACATTCGTCATTCGCCTTGCACACTCTTTTTACGCAGCTTTTATCAGTATTTACTGATGTGCGCACAGAAGCATACACGTACAAATCCGCGCCTACGTACTATAAAAATGATCCGCTCATCCGTTTTTCGTACGCGCGAACTACGGCTGGCTTTTAATTACTTTTAATTTACTTTATCGATTCCTATACCCGCTCTACCTAACCGCGTTCTTTTTACCGGTCGTGCCTGTGGTTTCTCGCATATCGAATTTCTATTACACCCGTACCTTTCTCCAATCCTTTGCCTGAGTACTCCCGTTCACGTTCGTTGTTGGAATTTCGTCCTGATATTTTCCGACTACGCGTACTGTCATGATAGCACCAACCACTCTGTATTTATGGTAATGTATAAATAGCTGTGCAAAAATATATTAATTACAGCATAAAAATTCAGTTGTAAAAATATTTTTAATAAATGAATGCAAGAATTGAGAAGATCTAATTGTCGTCCATTAATATTTTGAACATGGATTGGATTATTTTTAAAATTATTATCCCCCCTCTAAATATTATCTATAAATACATTAGATGATAGTTTAATATGGAATAAAGTCATTTCCCCTAAATTTCACTCCGTAAAGAATGTTCTGTTCTCTACTAATGGATAGTGACATTTTCCGAAATAAGTGTCTTTCGCATAGCTGTAATAATAATCTTTGAAAAAAAAATGCATTTCCTCGAGAATGTCTACTTTCGCTGCGATCATCGTGAAAAGACACTGACAAGTTGTGAGCTCGTGTTGTGAGCTCGAAACGATCGGAAAGTTACGGCGCGGGGTCGCGGTCGGTTTGTAGCGCGCCTTCTACAATATATTTGTGAGAAAATGGCACCTAGTCGCATCCTTACGGAAGTCTCATATTCTATTCTACGACCACAGAATTTCCTTATGAGCTTTCGACAGGCGATATATAAAGCTCTGTGCAATGAGCCAATCTATTCACATAACCCAGGATCCTATCAAACGTCAATTCGCGTTATTAAATGTTTATTCTCGATCTTTCGTCGGCTACCAATTAATATTTACATACAAATTATAGAGGATCTGGGAATGAAGGCAGTGATAACGAATGCAATGCAACCGCATGTAAAAATGCTGTGCATCTCCGTTAATTCCGTGCATTGCAAGTGAATACTGCGATCCGATGTGTCTTATCAAGAGCGCTTATCTTAACTTCTACATCATTTTTAGAGAATTTTACATAATTTACTGAAAACTTCTCCACCACGTAAGAAACTTTAAAACATAATTTGAAAATTTCTGCGAAGAAAGGAATAACTCTTTAGAGACAATAAAAGTGTTCTGGTAAAACTTATAATTGTATGAAAATTAAATAAATCATATAATTGAAAAATTGAATAAAAACATGTTACTCGGATAAGACATACTACATACAATTTTAATGAAATACAATATTCACAGGTTTAGCTAGATAAGTATCTAAAAATCATTTTGTTGTGATAATTATATACGTACAATTGCTAATTGCTAGAATGTCAAAATTTTCCAAAATGTCAAAGCTTATCATATTTGAGTTTTCTACAGAATTATTTCAATGGTACAATAAAATTCTTTTCATATCTGTATCTACCTAAATTTTTAGTTCATCTAAGTTATTCTTTCCGTGTAGTACCTATCCGTGTTATATTACTTGGCCTTGTATCTTGTAACTAATAACAAATATTGTAAGTTAAGCACACTTCACAAATCAATGCAAAGTAAACATTGATTTAGGTCAATAATGAATCCGTATTAATCTAAATACAAGAACTAAATAGGAACTCCCGAAATTCAAAAAATATAAGGAAAATAGAACAAATGAAAGTACGGCGCGGTACTTGGTGCGCAAAATAGCTCAACTCAGAAACTCGCCTGTTATGAATGAGCGTAAGAAATTTCCAATTTTTAAACTATTTGTAGGGGAACCTGGGGTATAATGAAACCATGGGGTATAATGGGATGTACTCGATATCTTTTTACAGATATGCTAATATGTAATGAATTGTCAGACAATATTACTGTTAGATGTATCTTATTATATATTGTTATTAGTTGTCATATTATTTTTACCTGAAAATTGCTAAAAATTTAATGTTTAATGTGTTCGCTTTACTGTC
>NW_017257236.1:0-18272 GCF_001594055.1 Mycetomoellerius zeteki | reverse complement strand
TTCAATATAATAACAGTATATCTTGTATAATGTATCACTCAGCATCACATATAGAATTATTAATCAAAATTAAAAATTAAAAGTGCAACAATGTATTTTTACTTATATTATATGTTCTAAGTCACTTTTAAGCAATGTTCAATATTAATTTTTTAAAAATAGACAAGTTTTCTGTGGTGCCCCATTATGCCCTGCATAAATAATATAGTGAGGTTACGACACACTCTCACAAAACAATAATTTCGTCCTGTTAATCTATACTTTTGCAGTAAAACTTAAGTTTTCCTTATAGTAAATACTTCAAAAAATATTTTAATATATAACAAAGTTGATTTATTTATCTTTAATATGTTTAAAACTTGAAAAAAATCTAACTATAATCATTATACCCCAAGTTCCCTATATCGCTGAGAATGGCTTCAAATGTAGTCGAAACGTTCGAATTTTGAAGCAAGCTGAATATAGTTATGTTTAATTTTTATTAATTGCATGTTGAATTTTTTTTTGCGCACTAAGTAGGCATCATGCCGTGTTCTCATTTGCCCTGTTTTCCTAATATTTTTCCGAATTAATCTTATTAATTGATATATTAATTAAATTAATAAGAGTTGCAAAAACATTAGAATGTTAAAGTCTCGAAGAAAGGAAAATTATTAAATGTATAATTAGATCAAGTCTATAATAATTTACAATTTTGAAGTAAGAGAAACGATTAAGTTAGTGCGTTGCTCGGTGCGTTGAAGATATATCCGTACTTATCTTCCGAGTAGTAGAGCTCGTTATGTGGTAAAACAACTTCAAGTAACAAACAAGTCAGACAGTACCGCAGAAATGCAGTGAGACCATATCATATATGGACTTAGATTGAACAAAGATAATAATTCATAAGTAAAAATTCATAAAATAATAAATTCAATATTATATTACCAACTTTGATGTGTTTCTTAAATTATAATATTTATACTTGCAACTTGTATGTAAAACATCCTGTATAAAATCTAAAATAAAGAAAATTAACTATAATTTCCTACTTAATCTTCATAGGATAGAAAGTTACTACAATGACGCTAAAACAGTCATATTTTAAGGCAAAAAAACATAATAAATTATAACAAATCTTACTTAAAAAAAGCTGTAATTTTAAAAAAATAGACCTTCATCCTTTAAAGTTTAACGTTATTCTTATTTAGTTAATCCGTTATGACTTATACCAGCTATTTTTTACTTCGTCATTGTACTTTTATTTTTATAAATGTAAGAATTTCAAATATAGTTAAGATTTAGCTTTCCAGAAAAGAGAATATGTGCCCAATTGCTGAAAGTAAATTCTCAGTCTGCTTCTCGAGAATGTAGTTTTGTTTTTGGCTTTGCAATGTCTGTCTAGCGACTGACATCACGCGCGGCTGCGTCAGAGCCGGACACTTTTGATTTGTTCGCCACTTTAGCTTTCTCGTTAAAGTTTCTTTCAAGAGCGAGAATGGCTTGAATCCAAGAGAGCATATCGAGTCTTACCTGTTGCGGTACGAGTTCGCGCGATCTGGCATTTTCGCGTTTCTGCTAGAGCGAGGCTGGAATTGGCGCAACTTTGTGCACTGAACCAGAAGTTGTGCTGACGCGACAAAAATTCCCCGAATTATTACCCTCCGCCATCCAGTCAGTTATTTCATTGCTAAAATTCAATAATGAAATATCTGAAAAATATAATTTCGCGATATCTATTCTCGAAAAAAATGCCTTTATCAAGAATATTCTCATAGTACAGTCTGTTCAATAAAAGTGTGACTGACATAACTTTCAGCATATCATTCATGTCTTATCGCGATCCATCAAATTATCAACGGTATTTGTTGTTTGATATCGCTCTTTTCACTTGTTTACAAATGTCGTAGACTTTTACAGCTGTTTCATATACGATATTTTTGATCCTTAAAAGAAACCCTGCAAAAGAAAACAGTGTCGAATCTTTTAATGATGATTGTACGTGACACTCATCATTAAATCAGTGGTTCTCTGTAATAAAATCGAACAATAACTAAGACTCTATGTATAATACGTCTTAGAGAAAGAATCCTGCTATCTCTGCTCGTTAAAAAAATTTTTGATGTAGCGATTTCCAAATAAAATTTTACTCGGTCATGCTCTTATTATAAGACTATGTTGTAAAATTAGTAGAATGTCTCAAAGATGTCAACAATAATTGACAATAAATGACAGTAATTGGATCACTTATTAAAAGCATTGTAATACTGATATTGTGTATTACATATATCATTTTTTCATTTTTTTACAATAATAGTTTGACAATCATGTTAATTACGTTTTTATTAAATATACTGTAATTTAGAATACAAATGAATTGACGTATTTTTAATTATTTTTATAGATATTATTTTTATACTTAACTTTATATTTTATTTATAAATTGTCAAAATAAAAAAATTTGCAGATTCTTAAGATAAAATATTTTTGAACTTACGGTAAAAAAACACATATTAGTCAGATATTACAATGACAAATCATAAATGTATACACATACACCATAAATTCTTTTTATATTACAAAACGTATTTTTTCGCATTTGATTAGAATAACAATTAGTACACGTCTATTACGAAATACATGTAAATCTCCTGTTCTTTAATAAATTTTCGCTTAATTAACTTTAGAGTTTAGATGATCGATCTAAAGCAATATATATACATATATTATATATAATTGCTTTACGATCATAATTGTTTCATATTACTTTTACACGAGGGCAACTCAATAATTGCTGTTAGCGATATCAAAGGACGTAATTTCAATATTAATGCAATTTTCAGTTAACTGTTTGATCGATAAATAATACATGTGCAATTGCTGTTGTTTATACGTAAATTATATTCATTTATAATTATGGAAGGAAGGAAGTTCACCTCTGATTTCATATTTAAATTTCAGTTCTCTCGATTTAGCATCAATAAGTCACATTTATACAGGGTGACTCATTTTAATCTATTACGCCAAATATTTCCGTTCCCTTGCATTTTACAAGAAAATGTTTCAGATAAAAAGTTGTATGGTTTCAAGAGGTCCATAAAATGGTACCATTGGTTTGACCTTGGAAAGTCGCTTAAAGATCACATGAAGGTCATCTTCAATTTCTTAAATTAAACCCACTATTTTTCATTACGTATTCTTGTAGTTTACCTCAAGAGCTTTCTAAAACACTATAATAAAATATTTTTTATTAAGTATTTTTCGAGTTATAAGGCTCGAAAGTTACAGTACAGTCGGCATTAGCATTACGCAAGTTGTCCGACCGACGGCTAAAACCTCTTGAATGTTGTTCAGGATCATGTCCTGGATAACATTTGCCAAGATCAAGGCCATTGCAGACTGTACCTCTTATTTTAATTTTTGCACTAAAAATTCATTTTTACGTAAAAATGAAAATAAGAGGTACAGTCACCAATGGCCTTGATCTTGTGTAATGTTATGCCGGCTGTACTGTAACTTTCAAGCTTTATAACTCGAAAAATACTTAATGAAAAAATATTTTATTATAGTGTTTTGGAAAGGTCTCAAGATAAGCTATAAAAATATGTAATGAAAAATAGTAGATTTAATTTAAGAAATTAAAGGTGACCTTCATGTGACCTTTAAGCAATTATCCAAAATCAAGCCAATGGCACCATTTTATGACACCCTTGAAATCATACAACTTTTGTCTGAAACATTTTCATGTAAAATGCAAGGGAACAAAAATATTTGGGGTAACAGATTAAAATGAATCACCCTGTATAAGGAGTTTCAAAATTCGTGCCCGCGAAGTACAAGATATTTTTTGTTAAAAGACGTGATACTTTTTTGTTAAAAGAAACAACTTTTTCGTTTTGCAAAATTGCGTCTGACAAATAGTTTTTACAGGAGATCATGTTGAAGTTATACGAGTAAACGCAAAAATTATTTATCGAATGTAATTTTACTTTAAAAAAAAGTTGTTCGTTTTAACACAAAAACAACTTTTTCCTTTAGCAAATTTGCGTCCGATAAATAATTTTTGCAAGAGAGTAGGTTGAAGTTAACAAATAAGCGCAAAAATTATTTATTGGACGAAATTTTGTTAAAGGAAAAAGTTGTTTGTTTTACCATAAAGTATATACCACGTCTTGTATTTTGCGAGCGCGAATTTCGAAACACCCTGTAAATTTCGTTAAAAAAAACTATTTAAGATGTTTAATATTTATTTACATCCCCAAATATATGACTTGGAAAGGAGCTTACAATTTTTTAGAGTTTTAATCGTTTTTAAACTCGATTAATATCATTATATAAAACAAATGGCATTTCTCTTTGATTTCTAGTACTTCCCGCTCTATCTCATGTACTTTACCTATACGCGAAGAAGGAAGTTTCGTCCAGCCGACTGACCGTTTTAATTCGCCAATTTTATCTTGGAGGAGATAGAAACAAATTTAATCAACGGTCATTATGCGCGCTCTCTCGTTCTGTAAAAGGTACAGTTTCACTACGCGGCTAAGTTTTCTCCGTACTTTCCATAACAGCGAAAGGAAGAGCCTGGCCTGGTTACCAATTACCACCTTCGAAACTCGCCCCTCGTTTCTTCGTATTGTATCTTAATTAACGGCACTTTTTAGAGGGTTTCGCTAATATAATGGCCGTCGCTTCCGGCAGCGAGCCCTGCAATTATTCTCCCCTCCTCCTCACCTCTTCCTCGCACGAGGCTGCAAACTCCAGCATGCTTCTTTGGATCCTCGCGGTTTTCGAATTGCTGATTGGCTGTATTAAGGTTTGGAAGTTTCGGAGAAGCAAATTTCTCGGCAGTTTATAAAAGTTGATGGCCTTTTGAATTCTTAAAGATTGATCAATTAACTGACAGCCTGTAATCTTTTCTTCCACTTTCTTGGTCTACTCTTTTACGTATTGTTACTTCAATACTTTGAAAGAAAAACTCCCGCAATTTTCTTTATTCTTTTGCGATTTAAAATCTGTTTTATTTTTATGTAAGTAATTAACCTTTACAGGTCGAGAAAGCACCATAGTGGCGCTGAAACACATTATATTATATTATTTGAATATATTATTATATAATTTTATTTGTTATATTATTTGAATAATTATATTATTTAGTATAGTTATATTATTTAAAAGCAAGACATATAATAAAAAAAATAAATAAATTACAACAAATCTTAGTCAAGGAAAAGCTGTAAAATTTTAAAAATAGACTCCCACTATTTAAAAATTAATTGATAATGTAGATAATTTCTCTTCAAAATTTTAGAGAAAATACCTCTAAAGAATGGTAACGTTTACACACGTACATACGCACGATTGCGAAATGCCATTCGTCAAATCGTGACTATCACGAATGTCGTTTTGACAAAAATTTCGCCCATCATTCTGCAATCAATCGAGCAACATCCCCTGATCAATCATCGCCACGTGCGCGCTATATCTTAATCGCTGCTCATCGGCGAGACTCGACAAAGATGGCCGTTTGCAATCAAGGGAATTTCACGCAGGCGGTAATTAGCGAACGTATCACATCGTTCTGTCATCCAGGTGCAAGAGATGTTAGATACTCTCAAGTGAAACCTGTGCATATCGTCCACGATTTCCGTGTATGACGTACAGCAAGATTTCGTTAATTACCATGATGTTACGTACGTTAAATACAATTTTAACCCTTTCACTTTTGTAAAATGACACATTTCCCATTAACTTTAGCGAATTGTGATTAATGCACGACATTTTCTTGGATGTTGATTGAAGTTAATTGTTGCAGCGAAATGGCATAGAAGTAAAACGTATTCTCCAATGTTCGACATCGGGTTAGAAGTGCTGAATTGTTTCCATCATTGTGCCTCATGCATTATTTCCAGCTGAGAATAGCTAACTTGAAACATCGCGTTCTAGATTAAATTACGAAACACAAAAGTATAAATAATTGCTAGGTTCAAATTTACGCAGTCGGAAAGTTTCTCCGTTTCGTTACAAAGCCTTCGAAAACAGAGAAAATATGAGAATTTTACTTTCTTTTCTTTAATTTCTAAATATCAATCATTAATTTGTAGTTCTCAGAGAAAAATATAATACTTGCGATATATTTCTACCAATATTAAAAATTGTGTTATATCTTAAAATTCTAATAAACTTATCCGCTTTTTACCCTTACAGAAATCTAATATTAGCCAATTTAGTGTCGGCTAATTTAATACTGAAAGATAATAATTAATACAATTACTTATTTCAAATATTAAAAGCACTGTTTGTGTTCATTGCTTTTAATACCATAAATAAGTAATTAATTGCTGTCTTTCAGTAATAAATTAGCCAGTATTAGATAATTTCTATAAGGATAATTCGTAAAAGATGTAATATACGTCAAAAATTGAAAATTTAATTTATTTGTGAACAATAAATAAATATTAGTTAATGATCAAGTATCTCGTATACTTCTATGTATATGCAAATCATGATAGTACGCGAACAAATTACTTTATTTATAATACACAATAAGATATAATTTCGATCTATAATTTCGATATTCTATCACGAGGATATAGCACTTGTCTAAGCATTTAATAACTTTGCTCGTTTAATCTTACCAAAGTTCGTGTTTTATTCCTTGAATTTCATTACGTATTCGGTTTTACATATATCTAGATTCGCGAGAATTCAGATAGATTATGCATATGCAGTCACAGTTCAGAAACTCTAGTGGGGAAGTAAAGTGTAGTATTAGGTATGCAAGTCACATACTTCTGCTAGGTGTGATGGTCTCTGACGTACCACTCATGTCGTTCGGAAGAGTTAGACGATTTAACAATTTATAACCCTGAATGCGTCTCAGTTATCTTGGACACGATACGCAATAAATTTGTCAATTATTTTAAACACTCTGTTCCTTGCAATTGCGAGTAATCAATAATGCACTTTCACACAGCATTTGCTTTATTGTCAATTAATTATAAGTATAGAAATTAACAGTTTTAATTTAATTCATCATAAAATTTCTCTTGCTCAAAGATACTTGTAATTTTCATTAAATTAAGCAAATTTCATTAAAATAAAAATTAAGTGATATTCAATGTCAAAGCTGAGAAATAAATTTTCGTAATTTCTTATGGAAGAAAGAATGTATATTTTATGTCATAAAAATTAAAAATGGGAAATAATAAAAATAATGCATGTCGAATATGTTATGACAGAATGTAATTAATATATGGAATCCTGTTAAGTCTACTTTAATCATTAATCTCACGCAACATGCTCCAATAAATACCGTTTCCATTTTTTGCCACAATTTAACAAAAAATGCGATGTGTGTAGTGTGAAATGCTCACTTTATCTATATTTCACGTAGCTACTCGTTCAATTTCAGCGAACACACGCGAGAAATATTTTACAATTTTATATAAAATAAAAAAATATATTAAACGCAATATCAAAAAGATCTATCCTCAAGTAATCCGTCAGCTGAAAAACGGGACATAGATCTCTTTTATAATTTTCGTATCTGCCCGTACAAATTAAACGCGAATATCTTATGCCAAAATCGTATATCTCTCGGAATTGTGCGTCAAGTAGATGTTTGTTTGCTCCAACTACAACAAGACAGGTGGCGAAACCTTTCGACCAGCCACTTTAGCGGAAACTTCTAAGCGAAAATCTCCCCTTCGTAACACGTTTACGCCCTGTCTCCCGTAATACTGAAAATGTCAGGATAAAATCCAGCAACGTTTTATCCGCCTTGTTTCTTAGAAATTATTCGACGGCTCTATTTTGATATTCCAGTATCTGTCTCTTTTTCCAAAAATTATAAAATTGCATAAATCAATTTATAATAAAAACGTTTTTCCTGATGAATGTTACATTACTTAATGTAAGATTAATACATACATGAAACTTATATACACAATAGTATTATTTATTAAAAACATTTATAACTTAAAGTATATGTCTAACAAGAAATTTGATATTAGCATGAATTATTAATTATTCCATAACAACGATTACTCATGTTTATGTAAAAGATTGAAATTAATATTAAAACATTAATTCTTTATTCTTCATTAATTGAAAAAATAGATAATTAATACCAAACGGAGAAAAATAAACAAATATAATAATGTAATTTGACAGGAAGTTTTGCGAAATAATCAATGCAATGATATGCAATGCAAAAATTTTAAACAAATATGGCATGCAGCAACAAAATCAGAACGAGCATAATAATTACAATTTTCAAAGAAAAAACAGATGAAATTTTTATCAAAACACGAGAAACGAAAATTTTCCAATAAAATTCACACAGTGTGAGATATATATGTATAACTTCAATGAAGGTGATTCAGATATCCGGGCAATGCAATGAGTTATCGATCAAATGACGTCAACCATTATTTCCGCAAATCCCAAAGCGATAAAATACCTTCATATTTCTACCTACATCTTCGTTATCATGCTAGAATTTAATTGTTCTTACTTTTTACGGAATTGATTAGCGTTTCGAAATTAATTATCGTGATTACCAATAAAAGCGCAGCTAAGAAATATTGTTAATTTTTCTTTTGCTAAAAAAAGACGCTAAATTGAAATATTATTTTTTAATTTTTTAAATATTGTATAAAATTTAAGCTTGCCAAGTTTTGTTAACTTTGTACAAAAAGCGTTTCTGTATGAAATTAATAATAAAAAAGAATAGCAAAAGACCTATCAATTTCAATCAATAAACGATTCTTGTGAGTTTAAAAATAATATACATATATACATATATATTCGCTCATAAATATTATTATAAATTAGCAAAGTTGCCTCGTACGTGCAGTGATTGGAAAAATTCTATGATTTACTGATCATTGAACGATACAATCGTAACATTTATTTTTGAATAATCTGATGTAAATGGAATTCCTATCGCTATATGAGCAATTACATGCATATATGCAATATATATTCGCATAATTTCCAGAGCATAGCTCATATTCGTAGTTACAAGATTTCAATTTTGCTGTAGTTATAAGGCTTTATTACAATTGCAATAGGAATTACGCAACTAGTATTACATATTGCTATTCTTGCATTTCGGTAGGTAGTTGCAGATATCGTAACATGATAGGTATACGCGCAAATTGCAAAGAGATTATTTTAACATTCCAATATGTAATTCATACCAAAGTACGGATTTAATTTAATACCTCATTATGGTAAATAAACATGGATAATCATCGATTATTATTATAGCCGTATTATTGTTAACAATTGTAATTAAAATTAAACCGAGTATTATTGATACTAGCTACATAGCTTCTAATTAAATGAATATGTACATACAGTAAAGTGATTCTTAACTCAAGCGGAGTTCAGATCGACGATAAAATAATGCGTGATGATCGCATTATTTTATCTAGATTAAATTAATAAAAAAAGACTGTAATGTAATGGTATAAAAATTAAGCTATAGAGATATATTCATGCAAACGTTATAATTTTATCGCGTACAATACTGCGTAACTTTCTATTTTAATTAAGTTCCAAATTAAATGATGAAATATCGAGATACATATTAATTACATTTAATAGATTATGATAAAATTAATTAATATTGGCTAATAAAACTTATAGCATCTAATTAAATAATTAATATCATAAGTATACAGACACATATGCGCATATATTATGTATATATTATATATCATTCTTGATAATTGGATAATTAAATCATCTGTGGATCGTATTTCTAATAATATTAAATAAAATTGTATTCAAATCGAATAAAGAATTACAAAAAAAGAAATACGAGGGTCGTCTGAAAAGTTTTGAGCCTAGAGTTTTGAGCCTAAAGTTTTGAGACATAGAAACAAGTAATTTTTCGGTCAAATTCAATTTTATTTTTCCACATAGTCTCCTTTTAAGTCGATACATTTTTTCCAGCGATGCTCCCACTCCTTTAATCCATTCAAATAATACTGAGCGTCTTGCTTTGCAAAATAGGCGTCTACGGATCAAATTGCGTGGGGGTGGGTGAGGCGGGGTGGGGTGGGGATTGGGTATGAGAGTGATATATAGCCCGATATTGCAGTTAGGCTTATCTATTTACCTTTACTTCGCCGACTCATAGCGGGCGAAAGATTGATTCCCGGGGCTTGTGCCTATGGAGACATTTGTTTAAGATGCCGAAAGCTACAACATATCAAAATTTCAGACAAATTCACCGAAACCGAATTTCCATAAGATTTGAGCGGGGTCCTTTTAAAAATATAGAAGAAAAGAATGGTTTTGTTGATCTGTTTAAAAATTTAGCTTGATATACAGATCCGAAAATAATTTTATTGGATCATCAAAATAATTATGTAAGACGTTCGAACTGATTGCTATAATGTCAAAACTTTTTGCAGCATTGCTCATCATGCTTGAGATTTTTACGTAATTATTTTGATAATCCAATAAAATTATTTTCAGATCTATAATTTCTCTAGCTAAATTTTTAGATATTTCAGCAAAATCGTTTTTTCCATGTATATACAATGTTATTAAATATCAAAGGATTCTGAATTCAAATTTGTTACACGTTAAAATAACTTCTTTTTCTTCCAAAAGGATCTCATAATACATTTGTTTTATAGCAATGAATGTAAAAAAATAAGCTAAAATCACAAGCATTTTCTGATTACTTTTCATAAAGCGGCGCATTTTCGCACGCTCAACAAGATTCGCAAAAATGTTGATCTTTAGCAAGAGATTACATACATATGTCTGAAAAAAGATCCGAGCACCGACTTTAAGACTGAATCAGAGCATACACCGTCGCTAGTTTAAATTAAGAGCGAGTTTATGGGTGAACGCCTGATAACTAACCGCACCCCCTGAGTTACCTCAATTTGGTGTAGAGTAGATGGTGGCTGCGGTTCTGCGTAGCGCGAAACTCTCATCAACCATCATGATTACCATCATAGAATATGCCTTTTTCGTTCTCTTCCGTCCGCAAACCGCCAACCGGACGTCTAACAACGCGCGCTATTCTTTTTATTATAATTTTGATTTTCGATTCTGATTTAAATATTTTTCACTTATAGAGAACATCCCGAACAGATTTCTACTCGCCTTAGAATTAATATTTTTCTAATAAGTATGCTGATAATGAGATATACAGATATTTTTGGAATTAAAAACGATTAACAATAAAGAGATTTTTATGAAACTATTAAACTCTGCAAATGTAAACAAAAAGATAATAAAAGTGATTCTTCAATTATTTAAGAAATAGCGCTTCCATTTCCCCATTTCATCTACGTTTCTATTATTTTTCTTCACATCATAATGCAACGACGTGGAAAACTATAATATTCGTATATATTTCAGTCAATCTTTACTTTAAATATGAATACGAATGATAACAAAGCGTTTTGTCTTTGTCGAAAAACACACACATCTATCACGTGCAGTTTTATTATGTGTCACTGCAACATGAATCTGCACTTTGACGTTAGTATAAATTTTTATCAATTTCGCGTTTTACAGCAAGATAATACAAACGCGACGAAACATTTTATTCCAAATATTGTGAAAAATAACAGTTTTATATTACGTTCACCGTCAGGAAATACTCTTTCGATCCTAAAAATTTAAATTTCAATAAAATTGTGCAGAAGTTCATACATATATGCAGAACAGCTCGACAGATAAACTATAAAATGTTTCAATGGCACAAAAAAAATGCAGCCCGTCAAATTGTCGCAATATCAAGTTTGTTATTCACATTTGTTAGATATATTGAATTAATCGTTACACAGATTTAGTTCCAACTATAAAAGGAAATTTGAAAAAACTAAGGATGTTAAGAAAAAGAGATAGGAAATAACGCGACAAAGAAGAAAATACAGAACTCGAGATGGCAAGGGGATTCTCGACAAGTACCATTAATACACTTTACTGTACGTGTGTTTCTCTGATTTCTTGGTCCAAATGAACTCGACCTCGTTAATTTTTAAGAGGCGCCCCATCGCCGCAAGCCACAAGAGGAAAAAGTGGATTGCGAGGGGAAAACCGCCGCGCCGTGCCGCGAGATCATGCATTACTTCCACGCGTTGCTGCAATAATTATACTGATCGACGCGACACGATGTATTTCGAGTATATCAGTGAAAATATATTTCGCTGTTCGCCGTAATCACTACGAATGCGTGGAAATGTATCATCGTTATGAGAATCGCTGAGAGTGCGTTGGAACACTGATCTCCATTTAGATACGACAGCAGATCTATTGTTACTAACTTGAACAGTCATTTACACTTTCTGTACTTACACAGAAAGAATTTACTAAAATATTTGAAAATTTAGCTAGATACAAATCTGAAAATAATTTTGTTGGGCCATCAAAATAATTATACAGAACGCTCAAGCATAATAACAATGTTGCAAAAAGCTTTCAACTTGAATGTCCTACATAATTATTTTTGATAGTTAGGCCTGATAAAATTATTTTCAAATCTGTTTCTACATAGCTAAATTTTTTACTAAAGAAGAGTCAAAACCTAATTTTTACATCTTTGAAACTCGAATCTGAAACTTTGTAAGGTCTCGAAACTCTCGAAACTCGAAATATAAATGTAAAATAACAATATCATTTTTAGACCGCGTATGAGAGACACAACCGATAAATAAGAACTCTATACGGTCGAAGCTAGATCTTAAAATGCTTTAAATAAATCAATCTTGAATCTCTGAATATGATATACATATATGTACTTGACATATATAATATACCACAATTGTAGTTTAACGAACTGTGCACCGAAATATTTCCGGACTAAACCACTGTAGTAATTTCGCGAATTAAATTAAAGTTCTAATAATTTCGATGCTCAATCAGGCATCATATTTCAAAGATATTAATATGCTAAAAAACTGTAATTAAACTTACGATGCCTAATTAAGCATCGAAATTATTAGAACTTTAATTTAATTCGCGAAATTACTACAGTGGTTTAGTCCGGAAATATTTCGATGCACAATTCGTTAGACTACAATTGTGGTATTTATGTAATTATCGGATTATAGATAGAGATTTCATATAAATTTTATAATGATTTTGAGGATTCTGTCCCACAATTACATTAAGTGATTACCCCCTCAATAGTAACAATATGTATTATTAATTACAAAAGAGTATAATGCATAATTAAGAACATATTTCAGAATATCAGCTGATTAAGGCCCTGGCACACAAAAAACTTAAGGCAGTAAGACGTAAGCAGCAAGAAAATCAACATGTTGGATTCGCTACTGCTTATGTTACGGCCTTACGGACTCTACTGTGATTGGTCATTGGATCAATCTGTGATTGGAAATTCACTTACTGCTTACGTTTTACTGTTTAAGTTTTTTTGTGTACCATGGCCCTTATTAGTGAGAGATACAAAATGCAACACTAGTAATTTTCAATACTGCCAACTTTACTTTTTTTGTTACTGACAATAAACAAACCTATTTTCAAAAGTACTAATAGTAACCATAGATTTGTTCACATTGCTTAAAATGCTCAAAAATTTTTGCATTTAACCTTCAAACCATACACTAGTGCAAATTCGTACCACGAAAATTTTCAATTTGATGACAGTTGCCGCGACTTATTCCCACTACATTAAATATGCTTTTTCATTAAATTTGAATGATACAAACAGATTTGTGAGAAAATTATATCTCAGAAAAGAGTGGTTTTTAAAAAATTTCTGTTTTAATATTTAAGAGAGAATTGCAATTAAAAATGTCAAATCCTAATTCGCACCTGTGTATCGTTAGAAGGGCTACGTTCAGAAATACATACCGAAGGTTTGTTCGCGTCGCATGCTCCAACATGTTCCAATATGCTCCTATTATAGCTCTTACTCACTCTATCAAACGGATTGGAGTGAGTAAGAGCTATGGTAGGAGTATGTTGGAGCATGTTGGAGCTTGCGACGCGAACAAATCTCGAGTACCTTCAGGTATCAATTTATCTTTGTTCAATATGAATTTTTGTTTCGATGAATAACAAGAATAAAATGATTCTTGGAGGCACTTGGTGTGCATTCCCGAACGCAGCTTAGGTGTTCAAGGGAGGTGTACAGTTTGAAGGTTAAAATGAGATAAATATATGTTTGGGCGTTGAAGAGAAAGAAAGCGAAGATACTGCAAAAGGTACGTGCAAGCACCGCAAATAAACATATTGCCACAGCCTTTTTTATACTAACCAAACAGCCCGAGAGGGTAACCACTTAAATGTAATCGTGGGATAGAGTCCTCGATTATAAAATTATATAAATTTAGTGTTAGGTTGTCGTTGTACCCTAATGTGCAGAATCCAACTATTGAAACAGTTAGAGAAATACAGATTGATCCTTAGCCCTTTCTTCCATTGATTCCTTCTTCTTCATTTACCTCACAAAGAAATAGCTGGTTCGTGAATCTATCAACTATTTCCATACCTCCAAATATACAGAACTTTTTACAATTGGGAGATATCTTTGCCTTACCTTTGAATAATAAATTAAATTTAACGGTCGATCTTAGTAAATGTATTTTATTGTGTATCTTATTGAAAGTAATATTTACAAATTGCCTATTGATGAACGGATCTCGATCTCGAACCACTCACTTCCTGTTTTAAATAATTTAGCTTCTTATTCCCTACATTGTACGGAGGTAGATAGGAGTTTGTCACAGCTAGCGAAAGACACTAGAATCTCTTTAAGGAATATGAATGACAGGGTTATTTTTATTCATGCGGATAAGGGTAATGTGACAGTAGCATTGGATAGACAAGTGTATATTTCCAAGGTAAATGAGATGCTTCAGGATGAGAATACTTATGAGGTCATTGAAAAGAATCCGACGAGGAGGATTGTAATGGGCTTACGCGCTTTATTAATTAGTTGGAAGGAAGAAAAGTATATATTTAACTTCACATATAGAAGTTTGTTATGTAATGATGGGATACTCCCGAAGGCGCTCTTTCGAAGATACATAAGCAGGATTGTCCCTTTCGTATAATAGTTTCTTCGATAAATATGTATTCGTTGGCAGTGTTTCTTCATAGTATTATCATTAAAACAATTCCTAAGGCGGAAAGTCATATCGAAAATAGTTTTAAACTTGTTAAGGAGCTTGATGGTAGGCGGCTGAGTGATGAATTTCAGTTAATATCATTGGATGTTGTTACCCTCTTCACTAACGTCCCCATCGACTATGCGATAGACTGTATCAAAGACCATTGGCGATTTATTTCTAGAGATTGTTGTTTACCTGAGGAGGAATTTATCAAAGCGGTTCAATTTGTTTTAGATTCTACTTTCTTTGTTGTTGAGTGTTATATATAAACAGAATTATGATACTCCTATGGGCTCTCCGTTGTTTCCCGTCATAGCGGATCTAGTTATGCGAAAGTTGGAAAGTAGAGCTTTGTCTTTGAATCGGTTTCCGTTGCCCTTTTACTATAGGTATGTTGACGATATAATCATAGCGGCGCCTGATTCTTCGGTTAGTTCCATTCTTGATATTTTTAATTCTCAGCATCCAAGGCTTCAGTTTACTATGGAAATAGGGAGTAATAGATTGAATTTTTTGGATTTTACAGTGATTAGGGATAATGAGTTGATAGAGTTCGATTGGTATCACAAGCCGACCTTTTCGGATAGATATTTGAACTTTTGATCACAGCACCCGGTTTCTCAAAAAATAGATACAATCGCGGAATTAGTTGAAAGGGTGATTTTGCTTTCGAATCCTAAATTTCACTTTGATAATTTCTGTTTCATAATTAAAGTATTGTTAGAGAATGATTATCCATTGAACTTTATATTTGAGAATATTAGCAACCATAATAATGTTTGAAGAACATTATTATGGCCAGTAATAGAATGAATGTTGTTAATGATAATGGCGTTAATGTAGTGCAGCCTTCGTGGTTCACTGTTCCTTTCGTTCATGGTATTACTGAGAAATTTGGTAGATTGAATGTGACCATATGAGGGTATCGTTTTATAGTATCAATAAATTGCGAGAATTCATTAGGGTAAATAAGGACCTTTTACCGCACGATAAGAAGTCGAATGTTGTTTATAAGATTTCTTGTAAGAGTTGCGACGCAAGTTATGTGGGACAGACGTGTAGACAGCTGAAGTCAAGAAGCATAGGAACCATATCCGATAGAACACGTCTACCCGTAATATTATAATATAACGAAGCATCGGTTACAAAAAAGCTATGATTTCGATTAGGACAACGTTACAATATTGGATAAGGAACCACACTACAGGAAAAGATTGATTTCGGAGATGATATTCATTAGGAGACAGACTCAACTTGCAGATGGGTATGGAGGGGCTTCCCAAAGCCTACCTCCCGATTATAGACAAACTCAATAAAAGGTCGAGTTGTTGTCGCGCCTTATAGTCAATCAGCGTCGCTCGTACACAGTAAGGCGCCGCGGACGGGCCTTTATTATAATAAAGTTTTCACTGTCAATAACAGTATAAATCAAAATGAAATAAAATTCTTGTTATAGTTTAAAATTGGCCAAATATTTTCGTTTTTTATTCGTACTGATTAAATGACTAGTTTCTGAGAAAAAAAATCATAAAGGTAGTCATTTTTCAAGTTTAAATTTTTTGTCTCAAAAATTATTAATTTGAACAAAAAAGTCTGAGAAACAAAAATGTCCACTTTGATCCAATTAAGCTTATAGAATTTTTTCGGAATTTTTATTCGAAGTTTAGATTTTTTAAACAAAAAATTATTTGTAATTATTGAATAACCACATAAAAAAATAAAATATATATAGACGTTTTTCTGCAGAATAATACGAAGAATCGAATTAAATCATTTTCAGCCATTAGAACATTGATTGGTTAGTTAGTGTACTTTTTAAACGACTTTTTGAGGGTAAACCGCTCACCTATACACGTTGTACAAACTTCTATAAATAGCTTAAATAACTGTCACCTTTGCCTCCATATTTGAAAACAGAGCTGGACAGCGCCATATTTGTGTACTGATCAATCACTCTCGCATGTATAAATCACACGGATAATCACTGCTCAAATCAAAATTATAACTTAGAGGGGCCTATATTCAAGACATTAGTTCCTAATTTATATCAACTTTTGTGTAGTTTATTATAGATACTGCAAACTATCATTTTTATAAACAATATTAAAAATCTTTAGTACAGACCGCATATGTGAGAACACAATCAATATCAGAAATTAAAAATATATCCTATAACGGTCGAAGCTGGATTTTTAATGCTTAAGGGGTAATCAGCTGTAAATAAGGTCTACGTTTGGGAATTTTTTTGTTTAATGAATCGTGCTATTAAAAAAGGAGTTTTTTAACTTTATTAAGCATAAAAAAAGTACAAAAAATAATTTTTTCAGAATTTTATTTATCAAAATGGCGGATTTGCAGCAGCGTGATGGAAACAGTCGAAATAGCATGGTGTTCCACGGCTAGCAGCACAAGTGTCGTCATTTTTTATTTAGAACAAAAACAAATATTTTTATTTTCTTTACTCAAATATCTATAGAAATACGTAGAAAAATATTTTTGAAAATATTGATTTTTCAAAATGGCGGAAGTACAAACAAAAAGTTCCATTTTCGTCAAAAAATAGTCGAGTAAAATCAGCCATAACTCAAAAAATTTGTAATTTATCCAAAAAATTCTATGTATTTCTTTAGAAAATGTGATTTGTTAAATACTGTTAAAATTTGAAGCAAATAGGTTAAAAATTGTTTGAGTTCTACTGGTAGCCAATTTAAAAAATACTGTTTTGAGAAAAACGCGTTTAAAGTTTTAAATGTGAATACTTTTAAGTTAACAATTGAATTTTTAAGAGCCTTTTCGAAAAAAAATTATGTATCGCAATAAAACCAAATAAAACCAATAAAATGCACTTGCACTTCATTTTTGAGATTCTAAAGTGAATTTTAAAAGGAAAAAAATATCAATTTTTTGAAAATTTTCCATAGGTGTTATCCCTTAAATAATTCAATCTTGAATTACTATATATGGTAATACTATACAGGGTGAGGCAAAAGTATGGAAACCCCCGAATAACTTCTGACGAGGGCATTTTACGAAAAAATTTTAAATACAAAAGTTTTAGGAAATTTCTCAGGCTTTTCAGTGGTGACCTTGAATTTGACCTTGATCGTGACCTTGAAGGTCATATGAAGGTCAAGTTCATTTTTTGTACAAAATTGCTCTCGTTTGTTGAGGGGGGGG
>NW_017257235.1:32734-47788 GCF_001594055.1 Mycetomoellerius zeteki | reverse complement strand
CGAAGGAGAAAATTTGCAAGAAAAATGTAAAACAAAAGTACAAACGGATATACAACCAGGTTTGTAAACGTTTATTAATGCCTACAAGCTAAATTTCAGTTTTTGAATTACATACTTATGTGAGTTGACATATGTTACAGATGAAGAGATACAAAGTAGAATTAGAGAATTTAAAAGTACAATGTCTGCCAACGTCTGTCAAATGCCTTTAAAACTCCCTCAAACGTTAATAATATTCTGTAAATAAAAAAAAATTACTGTAATCATGTTCCAAAAGTTGTATACAATACAGGATTTGCCTATAAACAAGTTATAGCGTTCATTTAATGACCATCATGTGCAGTATAATTTCTTTTTACAACTTACATTCTGTTTTTTCTTCTTCTGCTGTTTTCTCCTTGATTGGATTTCCGAATTCTGTTTTATTTGCAAGTGACAATGTTACGTTAAGATTATAGCCACCAAGAAGACTAGAACTTCTTGGTTATAGCTCACAACCGATGCGCGCATGCGCAAACTTTGGGACGATGCTCAGTGAACTACTGAGCATCGTCCCCAAAAGGGTGGGGACGATGCGCAGTGAGCTACTGAGCATCGTCCTCAACAGGGGTTGGGGGTAAGCAGCGGGTGACGCTTTTTGACTCACCCCCACCCACCACGCGAGTTGACTCTCCTGGTTCTAGTCTTCTTGGTAGCACCGTTCCAAAACACTTACTTGGTCGACTTTAGAGGTAACTTTTATGACATCGAAAATTAGAGAAGTTGTAAGGGTTACCAAAGTAAAAGGCGCGGGAAAATTGACGACAGCAATGTATCGATGATTATTCAGAAGAACTTCCTCTCCTCCAATTTCGATGAAATTAGGCTCATTCGACGCATTTTTGCACAAAATGAAAGAATCTAGCAGAAAAGTGCTGTCCTACGAATCGAGATATTAAGCGTTAAATCTGTTACAACTTTCGATTTACGAGGTGGGGAGGGGAGCAGGAATCTTTCGCATGTATATGTACTTATAGCGATTGCGAAGGTTTCCGCCTTCTCTCCTCCTCCGACCCCGCGTTTCGCGTAGAAAGTTGTAAACTTCTGTGAACGATTTCAATTAATTTCATTAAAATCAGAGGTAAGATAACGATTCTCAATAAATACCGACTAAAATACGTGTACTACATTAAGTCGATGTGACATATTTCCTGACCTTAAAATTAAAAAGTTAAAAAACATCGTCTCTTAGAAGGGACTCACCACAAACCGATCGCTAGCTTCCCACGTGAAAAGCTGAAGAATTGAGCTCTCCACTTGAATCGGTCACTTACGAACGGAATCCCTCTCTACCATCCCACACTATCCAAGACCGTTCCAAAATAACTGCTACCTTAGTTAACTATATCCCCCTCCAAACCTCCAACCAACGAGGTTGACCAAGGTTGATTTTGGAACTCACTCTTGAGTGAGTAAGGTTCCGCATTGGTGCTGCCATTGCGAGAGTACCAAGTAACGTGCACCAATCACGCGGAATCCCGAATTTCCAGACTCTTTACTTCTAGGGACTCTATGTATGCGCAATAGCACACCTTGGCTTCTTCCACCATGGATAAAGCCCAAGCCTGCAAAATGGCGCCTCACTGAGAAATTCCTGTATTTGTGCGTTTGTTGCGGATCATTATTGATTGCGATCATTGTAATTATTTGGATTATTGGAATTGCTGTGTGTAGTGATTTTATGTTTCATCCATAAATTATTCGCTAAATTTCATTATGGGGTAAGTATAGTGTACAAAAACTTAATTTAATATTGCATTAGCAACAGAGAGAGAGAGAGATTTGTTCTCGATTTGATGAAAAAATGGAGAAGAATGATTATATTCTCTTTCTATCACGAAAAATTGTTTTACTAAGATATTTATTTCGACATATAATTGCAGCACATCAGATTTAGAAGGTCCTGAGTGTAAACGAGAATCTTTAGGATTAGATTCTGATGCAGATGGAGTAATTGATCAGAGAAAGAAAAAAAAAAGAAAACATAAGCATCATAAGCATAAGAAGGAAAAAGTAATTGAAAGAGATGATGAACGATTGGATAAGCAAGAAAGGTAATGGGCATTTTTTTAGTAGGACAGTGTAATACCAAGTGAATTATTTCATCTTTGTTTAATGTTGGCAAATAACAAGGATATAATTCACTATGTTACACTGTGTTCTTTTTGGAAAATGTCTAATATAACTAAGCGATACATTGATTAAAATTAAAATTATAATTATAATTATACCTTTTTGTAGACGAAAACATAAAAAACATAAAAGACAGAAAAGAGATAGAAATATGGAAAATGGTACTATGGAGGAGAAAATAAACTCCAATGTAGTGCATAAAGAAATTGGTATGAATGGAAAAACAAAAACTTCCATATTAGAAGTTGTCTCTACAGAAGAAAGTGAAGATGAAAAATTGATCGATCTTGATTCTGATGAAGTGGATTGTACAATCATAGAAGATGATATTGATCTTGAAGAATTAATGAAACAAAAGGTACATAAACATTTTTATGATTAATTAGAATAATTCTAGATTATATGTGTATATATATAAACATATATATGTATATAGATATTATTACACACATTTATAGTACAATATGGAGTAGTTTTTAATTATATAAAAATATTATGCAGAATCTTAATTCAAAACATGAGAAAATATGAATATAGACATATATCATTTAGATCTTACTTTTTATGTTATAGTGTATAAATTAAAAAAAAATACTTTTCCTTTTTCGCTATAAAATATGTTATATCATATTGTAATATATGTGACCAGATATTTATGAATATATATGTGTATAATTTTAAAATACAACACATAACATATACATTTAATGCATAATTCAATAATAATGAAATATCTTCCATGAGTATTTGTATTTACTGTAATTACGTTGTATAATGTGTAGGAACGATTGCAAGCATGTTTAGTACAATATCTCTCGGATGAATCTGAAAAGGGTGAAGATAAAGAGTTACAAGAAGAGGAAGAAGAAGAAACAAAAACGACGGAAACACCCGATGTAATACTTGTGGAAGATGATAGTGATACTAATGATATACTACCGAAGAAACGAGGTAGAAGTAAATCAGGCAGTAGAGAATGTAAGAAAGTGATAAAAACTGAAAGACGTGTTGTAGTTGATATGACTAGAGACAGAAAAATTCGTGAACAGCACAAAGATAAGAAAAGAGATTTTGACAGGAAAAGAGATGAGAAAATCCGCCCCAAAGAAGAAGGAAAAAGAGAAGAAATTCGAAGAGATGACAGATCTTCGCGAAAAACTAACGAAAGGCAGAAAGAAGAAACAAGAAAAGACGAATCCAACAGAAAAATTGACGATGATCAACAGAGACGTAAAGATCTATCGAGAAGGGATGAGACACGGAAAAAAGAATCAGACAGACGGTAAGTAGTGAAAATTATTATTATTATTACTATTAGTATTACTACTACTACTACTACTACTACTACCATCACTACTACTACTATTACTACTAATATTCGTCTTGTTCGTTATTTAATGTAATTTATTTTTAAAAATATATTAATATATAGTATTATATTAACAATTGATGTATACAGAGAAGAAAACCGAAAACGAGAGCAATCTTCCCGTCATAGTTCAAAAACTAATAACGAGACAAAAAGTTCAGATAGCAAAAGTCGCGACAGATTGGCAAGTCGCGAACGTCAAAACAGCCGAGATCGTCACATTAGTCACGATCGACGCAGTCGTGATAGATTATCTAGCAGAGAGCCTCGTCGTCATGTTAGTCGCGACAAAAGGGATAGCAAAAGCAAAGATCGGTATGGAAATAGAGATCGACATGATGGTAGTCGTGATCGACGAGACATCCGGTATCACGATCATCGAATCGAAGATCGATCTCGCAGTACTGCAAGAAGATCACGTAGTCCTACTCGAAACAGATCGGAAAGAGAACGAAACGATCGGTATAAAAGATCCAGATCTCCTTCTCGAAGTCATAGAGATCGAGAAAAACAAGTCAGGGATCATGTTAGAGATCGTGAGAAGGATAGAGACAGAAATAGCAAGCGAGAACGCAACGATAAGTATAAGGATTCTCTATCGGAAGGTCTCAAAGTAGAACATTCAGATAGTTCGAGCGAAGAGGATATCAAAGATATCGATATCGAGGAAGAAGAGGATGAAGAAGCTATTATAGAACGTCGACGAAAACAAAGAGAAGAATTGCTCAAAGTAAGTAATACATATTCTTGTTAGTATCATACATATATCCGTTAAATACATGTTACTTGTTGATTATTAATCCGTACCACTATAATGCGCATCTTTTTCTCTTTACAGAGATTAAGTGGACCAAATGAAGATTCAAATATGTCTGCCGACATTAATGTCGTTGGTTCTCCAGAAAGCCAATCTAATATATCGCAAAAATCTGTAGATATACCATCCAATAATAATGAATCCATTTTGGAGAGCCATACTCCACCACTGCCCACAGAAAAACTAGAGTCCCCGCCTCCAGCCAAAAAAAGAAAGTCCAGGTTTGAGGATACGCCACTTAACGAGCCTGACAAAACTGGGAATATTAAAATGTCTGAAAGATTTAAACAAGAAGAAAAGCAAACTTCAAAAAAATCGAACGAATGGGACATGTTCGCAGAAGCAGATAATATTGGTGATTTTAATGTATGTTTTATTTGACTTTTCTCTTTACTAGTATGTTTATTTTTTGATCTCTAGATCTTATTATCTTTTACCTAATTTCTTATTATCCAGAGTCCTACGCTTGAAGGAAAACGTCAAGGAGGACCAGATAATCCTAGTTTGACAGATAATTGGGACGATGCCGAAGGATATTATCGGTTAGTTACATACTCTTTGTCCTACGTCATTGTTTTAATTTAAAAGCTAATGATTCGATCAGCTTGAAAACTGATAATAACGATATAATTTGTTTTTCAGAGTGCGTGTTGGAGAAACACTAGATTCACGATACGTAGTCTATGGATATACAGGTCAAGGAGTATTTAGTAACGTAGTAAGAGCAAGAGACAGCGCTAGAGGAAATTTGGACGTAGCTGTGAAGATTATAAGGAATAATGAAATAATGTAAGCATAATATTTACGATTTGGAGTCGATTGTAGTATATAATATTGTTTTCACTCATACAGGCACAGAACTGGTTTAAAGGAGCTAGAAATTCTTAGAAAGCTAAATGACGCCGATCCGGAAGATAGATTTCATTGCTTGCGTCTATTTAGGCATTTCTTTCACAAAAATCATTTGTGTATGGTTTTTGAACCTTTAGCTATGAATTTAAGAGAGGTATGTACATGTTTTTATTCGTATAAAATCTACAATATCTAGAACGATTAAATTGCGATAATCATGTTTGTTGGACAGGTTTTAAAGAAATATGGCAAAGACGTTGGCTTACACGTTAAAGCGGTAAGATCGTATACGCAGCAACTTTTTCTAGCACTAAAGTTATTAAAACGTGCGAATATTCTGCATGCTGACATCAAACCGGATAATATTCTAGTCAGTGAAAGTAAACTAGTGCTGAAACTCTGTGATTTTGGCTCTGCATCCCACGCTCACGAAAATGAAATAACACCATATTTAGTTTCGAGGTTTTATCGTGCACCCGAAATTAGTAAGTATTTTACTTTGTTACAAAATCTAGTTATTGCTATTCGATCTTTCATATATATATACATGTATTACCAAAAATATGTATGTATGTATACAGAGCATTTGATATTAAATGTAACAATCGTTCATGGGTAGATAAAGCGGACTAAATTGAATCGAAAGGTCCTCTACTATTTTGCAATTTTCACATTATGCAATTTTCATACTATGTTACATACGGCTCAATTCATGCCAACGTTATAACATCGATTTTATAAAATTGGCCAATATATATATATCACATTCATTCTATTCTTTAGAAGAACAGCTATGATTAGCCAGTTTCATAACATCGATATTATTAGCTTCGGCGTAAATCGAGCCGTGTAAACGTAGTTAGTTACCGAGATATCAATTTTTAAAGATCACTGAATAAGTGCGTATCCTCACCCGGCCTATCGCCAGATGCAAACATGGGGCGTGATACGACCATACAACCGCCCTTGGTGATCATGGGCGCCCACTATGCAACCATCTAGTGCAGGGAGATGTTTTCTTTCGCCACTCATGCATTACCAAGGTCGCTTGTAGTAAATCATGGTAGAATTAATCTTGTCTGATTCCGTTGTGGTAGTAAAAACATGGTAGAAGTTTCTTGTAGTAAACAACTTCCCTGTCTAGTCTAGCAACCTACGACGGTGGACAGTTCAGGCCTTGGTGGAAGAAATGAGATAGAACCATGGTTTGTTCCACCATGGTCCTATCTCGTCGCGCGCCTATATTTGGCGGTAGGTCGTGTTATTTAGCGATCTTTACTAATTAATATCTCGATAACTATTGCGAAAATTGCAAAATGGTAGAGGACTTTTCGATTAATATTAATATTGTTTATAAACATAATTTTGTTCCATGTTCATGCAAAAGTAATGTCATATATTGTTTCCAATATCATGATTGTTCCCAATATATGTAGATGTCAAACATGTAATATTTTTTTAATTAACATATATACATTAGCATTGTTAATCTGCGACTGTGTTACATTCTATTAATTATTTATTATATATCTCTCTCTCTCTCTCGCAATGCTTGGCAGTCTTAGTAAATTACGTACAATGACTTCACGAGTATTAGTTTCGACTTCATTTTGCTAAATTTGAACTGAAATAGGTAGTTTAATGAGGATCGCATAAGATGCGTATATGCGCGTTCTCATCTATGTACGCATATGTATAGCTATAAATATTTTGCAATAAAAAACTTGGCTAATTGAATGCTATTATAACATATATTATTTCACTGAAAACCGAAAAAAAACTTATGATATACATATTATATATGTATTATAAATTAGTTTGGGCTGAATTTTCGATATTGAAAAATGAAATTGTATCTGGAATCGAATGTCTAGAATCGAAAGTAATATCGTTATTTTCTAGTTCTTGGTATACCATATGATTTTGGTATTGACATGTGGTCTGTGGGATGTACCATATATGAATTATACACGGGAAAAATAATGTTTTCGGGGAAAACGAATAATCAAATGTTAAAGTACTTCATGGATCTAAAGGGCAAAATGCCAAACAAGCTAATTAGAAAAGGATCATTCAAGGATCAGCATTTTGACAGCAACTGCAATTTTCTATATCACGAAGTTGATAAAGTTACTGAACGGGTGAGTCTATTTTATTATTTTCCATGATAAAATTTTAAGTCGCTATGATCAAATCTTAAATCTTAAGTCGCGCAACGCAGCACTGTAAATAATGATACTTTATGCGCGGAATGTGGAAACGGAAGAAATACAACGTATCAGTTGACAACGCTGTACCGTAATGTTCTTTATATTTATTTATGGAAATAAATATTTGCCGTACGTGCAATATTTGCTGATTAGTATGTTTTCCAGGAAAAAGTCGTTGTAATGTCAACGTTACCAGCCACTCGAGATCTCAGCGCAGAACTGGGTGGAAATTCTTTACCACCGGAACAAAATCGCAAAGTCGGACAACTGAAGGATTTGTTGGAACGAACATTGATGTTGGATGCAGGGAAGAGAATCACTGTGAATCACGCTCTGGCGCATCCCTTTATACAAGAAAAGATATAGGTAACCCTGTCTGGGGTCCTTTAGCTTCGAAAAATTCACTGACGTAACTTTGTAAAATTATGCCGTTAACAATCCTTTCTAATTTAATGTTAAACGTCATTTGATAGAAGCGCGATACGTCTCTCTCTCTATTTCTCTATCTTTCATTCTTGTTCCTCCCTTCCCAAATACTCTTGTTTTTGCATATATCCGTATTTTTTCTTTTTTTTTCTTTTTTGTTTAGCAGGAAGAGGCGGTGCAAAAAAATGTGAGCGTTTTGCAACAGAAGGAAAATATAGTTGTAATGTTGCACAAAACCGTACGCCATGAGCAATACTGTATGAATCTGAAGGTATTATTTAATTGCGTGTAATTCTTGTCAGATGGATAGAGTATAATATTTTTATACTCGATATAATAATTGTGAATACAATAATGTGAATAAATTTCACCATTATATATAGATAGTATCTCTAATATAGATTAGTCTGTGTTGTAACACGTATCTGGAAATAATTCGAGTTATAGATACCAATTTTCCTGTTTAAAATAGAACTTGTCGATTTCCATAGTTACATTATTTAGAAAGAAAAATGGAATTAAAAAACGACGACCGCCTCTTTCAGCATAAACTGGTACCAGTTTCCTTTTTCCAATTCTCCTAATCTGGAGAGCAAGATGTCCTTACGAATAGCATCTTTCGTAAAATGACTATAGATCATGCGTCCTTGTGAAATTGTACGTTACGTATTCTCACAAAGCGAGAGAAAGGTTCGTATATATAAAGAACTGTAAGTCCCTTGATGGATCACATATTGTTCGATCCATTTTAGAGTATCCCATCAGCGAGCATCATGCATATAAAGCATAGAAGCCTTAGTGGCAAAGAAATCTGTTTTAATTGAAAGATAAATTGTATAGTGAATAGGTCAGTTATATTGAAATAAAACAACACATGCTTAATACAATGAGAAGAATGACCTGCATTTTGTCTTTTCAATCTTAAATCATGTAAGTGAATATGTTCAGTATTATAATATTCCAAGTATTATAATATTTTTCTCTCTTTTTCTAATTCTCTCTGCCTCTATTTTTTTCTTCATTTTTATCTTTGAAATTTAAAGAGCGTTCCAGATTAGATATTTAATGATTCCCGCTTTATGTAACAATAATAAAATATAATAAAGCTATACACGTATACATGCACACACATACATATATACATACATATGTATGTATGTATATCACATATACGCACGCGCGCACGCACACACACACACACACACACACACACACACACACACACACACACACACGACACATCATGTGTGTATATATGTTTTGTACATCGGCCGACATATGTGTTTAATAGTAAATGCAAATGCATAGTCATATATACAACGATGAAAAGAATACTATGAATGAATCTTATGTTTCTACAATATGACATATATAATCAATCATATTTATATTAATGCTAGAGATAAAAATGTATATATTTGCTGCATCACGATGCAAAATTTTAAGATAAAAGCGGTCATCAAGGTGTTATATGCAAAATAATAATTATTAAAACGTTATTTGTTGCAATCTGTGTTAAATAAGTCTTATTGCTGCAAGTGCAGCACTTCGATTTCTGATTTTTTTATACTTCTTACAATCTCTTAAAATATCTAATTCTAAACTCGAAAATTTGGTTATTTGAAATTAGAACTGAATATCGATGCTGTTGTGAATGGTTCACGGTGTGATCTTGAACGTGACAAGATTATACGAGACTGCTTATGTTTCAGATGTGTCTTCGATTCAAACATCGTTAAGTGCGGCCGGACCTTTCAAGGGCCTTTAGCGCCGATCCCGTTACAAGGTATTCATGGGGGATTGCCTGGGATATTTAGCACAACTACTTTTCAATATATGTTCAGTACTGTTTAATAATGAAGTCATAAGCCCTACGAAAATAATTTGAGTTTTGAAAATGTCTAATGAACTTTTCATGACAATATAGGCATTAGGCATTTCGAGGCGAAGTATAATAGAATTTCAATCAAGTTTCCTAAATCTCATATATAATTGCAATAATTGCAATAAGTTTAAATATTTGCAAAATTTTTTTTTAAAGGAAACTTGAAAAGTAAAACATGACAAATAGATAGTCAATACGCGATATGTACATGTATTTTAGTATTTTTGTTCCAAGAAAAGACAGTGTAATAAGATATCGATAAAATCAAACAATGAAAACAGGAAAAGATATATGTTCAATAAATTATATTACAATATTAAACATGAAGGAAAAAATCGGCAAATATGAATTTCGCGCTATAATTGAAGCGTGATTAAAATAATACGATTATTTTTAGGAGTAAAAATAGTTTAATAGAAAGTTTCGATTTTTTTTTAGTCATCTTCAATTTACAATTGACAATGTACATCCAGATATTCATTAACATCGATGTGGACTCAGAAGCGAAAAATCCTTGTTGAAGGGATGCCTTCAGAAACATGGCTACAAGGCCTGGAGTATTATTACTAAATATATTCCACTTCTAAATGTTGACCCGAATATATGTTCACTAACTTACTTCAGGCTTATAGCCATGTTTCTGATAGCATTCCTCTAACAAAGATTTTTCACAGATATTAATGAATATCTGTGCTTCGCGTTGATTGTAAGGATGACTCTAAGAAAAGTCGAAACGTTCTATTAAACTATTTATATTTTTACTTCCAAACAATAATTGTATTATTTTAATCGCGCTTTCATTATCATGCTAAACTTATATTTGCCGTTCTTTTTTTCTTAAGAAATATGTTTTACGGGAATGTTTCAATACAGAAGTAAAAATATACTATGAAACTATAATTAAAGAGAATATATGTATCGTTCTAATTGGCAATTTGGTAATGTTTCACTTGTAGCCCTCCCTATAAGGAGGGGAGGCAATGGAAGAGATGATGAAAACAATTGATGAGGAGGAAAGGAAAAATGCGATGTACTTGCGCCTACTGTCGTGTCTACTGCGTAAAAGTACATGCACTGTCACTAAACAGTTCAACAAGGTTTATACAAGGTTTAACTAGATTTATATCCGCGCGCTAAGATTTCTCTTAAAGTTGCTTGAGATTACAATCGAGGATTCGTAAGTATGTATACAGGTAAAGTACATGATTGTGAAATTTTCACGTGACATTTATAATGAATATAAACGATACATTTATACTTTTTTCTTTCAAAAATTATTTTAATCAAAAATTAAACTGTTCAGTTGCAAAAATTAAAATTTTATATAATACTAATATTTGCAGTTTTCTTGAGTTTTTAGATATATATTAAAAGTCACATTTGATGAAAATGAAAAAGCAGATGCTATAAATACATTATTTTCGAAACACTATCTCGCTCTTTTTCTGTTCTTTCCATTTCTTTTTTTTCTCCTTTTTTCTCTTTTTCACACATACACATTCACACACTCATTCATTCATTCATTTTTACATTATTTTTTAAGTACTCAGAAAATATGTAGAAATATTTTAATGTAAATAAAATCTAATAAATTTATACATATATTTATTTTTTATATATACTTTTCCTCGATTTTAGAAGGTATATCTTTGCTTGGAAGCAAGAGGTTCATGGTATAAGATATCTTTTGTATCAATAAGTTAAATTTTATTGAAAAATGTACAAAATACAGAAAATTGAAACAATGATTCTATCATACATTAATACATTCCCTTTCTTAAAAATCATTTTATTATGTGATTACATGTATATAATAATTGTACACACACATACACATATACACACAATATATATATATATATATATATCACGCATGAGAACAATAAAATTAAGTAATACCATTTTAAGTCTCTTAAAAAAAATATCCTATATCATTTTTATATAATTAATAATTCGTTATTTTTTCAATCTATATAACAATGTATCAATACAGTTGGTTGCATGTCACAAGTGAATAAATTCGTTAATTTATTTCTTAAAATATACTATACAATTTAAATATTTTAAAGAGATTAATAATTTCATTGATATTTTCAAAATATAAAAATCACAACAATATATATTTTATATATAGTCGCCTAATTTGAATTTACATTTTTTTTCTTTTAGGTAATAATATTGCATTATTTTTAGTGTCTAATCCGATATCCGTAAAAACAATGATTTTTCTTCATCTTCTATATGAAGCTTTTATGCTTCTTAATCTCGTTCTGGATAATACTGGATTAATATTTTGGAAAGTTGTTGAGCTAGTTCCATCGATGATGCGCACAATGTTCTTCTGCTCATCACGTCAAACGGGCCTCCTTTTAACGCGTAAAAACAAAATGAATTAGTTTTGTGTTATTTTAGCATTTATTTCCATCTTATACTGTATCTCTTATTTGAGCATGACTGATACATAATGTTTGTAATTGTTTACCAGCTGGATCTATTGACACACCGCCAGCTTCTCGAACAATAAGATCTCCGGCTGCAACATCCCACGCATGTATACCAAATTCAAAAGAAGCGTCGACACCACCAAGAGCCACCATGCACATATTCAGAGCTGCTGCACCAAACGATCGTATTCTGTAGGATAAGTAAATAAATAAATCTCTTTGCACACACAAAATAGAAATTATATCATGTAAACGTGTCTTACCCGTGTACATGTGCTGTAAGGAGCGTTATATTTTGTAGGACTATTTTCAATTTTTCTGGATCTCTACTGGTTCCCACTTCTAACATTACTAATGCCTTACGCAATTCTGAAATAATGACAGTTAATTAAATTTACCAAATTAATAAAAAGGACTGTCGATTTATATATTAAAATTGGTTTATATATATTTATATATACACATATATTTGAACAGAATTTTTGAACCAAAATTTAAATTTATTTTAGTTGCGTGTAGTGACGAAAAAGGAAGATTTTCAAAATTTGGAACAAACGAAGGCTAATCTTTTCGATGCTACGTATTGTACTGTAAGATATATTTCAGTTTACTCTTTGTTAATCGTTTGAAAATGTTTGTTTTAATAATTATATCTGCATTACATATAATCGAGTTTATGATTAAAGTATAAATAAAACATTTTAATAAATATTTTGAAGAATCATATAAACGCTTAACTACAAAGATCCATCGGAAGGATTATATAATCCTATCGATATACAGGGTGTAACTGAAACAACGCCCACTAATCATATGGTGCTATTCGTAATAAAAAAAAACTTAGACGAAAAGTCCTCTACTATTTTGCAATTTTCGCAATATTTTTTTAGTTACCCAATGAGCAAAATCAACGTATAAGACAGTTTTAAGATATCTTTAAGAGTTCTTTAAGAAAAGATATATATATGTACATATATATATATATACTTTATTTCTAATTAAAAATAGTAGAGAATGATTTACCCTTTTCGTTGGATACATGAATCGGGGCACCATTGAGAAAAGCACCTTGACCTTTGCGAGCGGTGAAAAGTTGCTCCAAGATTGGATTATACACTATTCCTATTTCCGTTATTTTATTAATAAGCAGCGCAACTGAGATACATGTATATGGTAAACCGTGAACGAAATTCATCGTGCCGTCGATAGGATCGATTATCCATGTTGGAGCATTCGTTAATTCTACTTTTTGTCCTGAGGAAGTGCTTTCTTCGCCAATAAACCTGTCGTTAAATACATATTTACTTTAGAACAGAGAGTAGACAACAAAATTACATCCTTGTTCGAGCTTCAAGTAATACTGTTGAAACAAATTGAATTTGCATTTAATTTCTTTCAATATTTTCAAGATATTTCTGCTATTATAAAGTATTTCTTACGCATATATTGCATTATGTTATTTTTGTCTTACCTGTGGTCGGGATATCTGGATGATATTCCATCAATTAAAAGTTTTTCTACTTTTTGATCCCACTCTGTAACCAAGTCAACATCACATGATTTTGTAAGTACATCTTTACGTTGATAAATTTTTTCCCTGATAATCTGCAGATAAAATATATAAAACACATAATTAAATCTTTTTACAGACGGCGCGGCGTGGGCAGTATCGAGGGAAAACTAGATACTTTAGTAAGTAGTGTAATTAATTTATTATCTTCAAAGTTAGATGACTATCAGTTATTTGTAAACAAATATGCCATTATTATGACAAACATGATTATGATGGGAACAAAAGCATAGTTTGTTTTTCTGTGTCTTTATCTCTCGAATTTGTATTCTTCTATATTTTCCTTTTTGCATACTGTTTCAAGAATCAGAAAAGTCACGCGTGCTACTATTTATTGTACTTATGTCTTTCACGTTTATGCAAACTTGGAGCCATTTCGACCAACTTCGATTAATTTGATCACAACGTCTCTAACATGCAGTTAATCTTTCTTTTGATACATTAATAAATGTAATTCTATTAATTAGTTTAACGTTTTTATTCATACCTATTATTTAATAAAATAATGCTGTTAAGTTAATCGGAGTTGCAGCATGGTCAAGGAATGGCTCTTATGCTATCTATACCGTGCAGATAACATAAGCGACTTCGTGGATTTACGGGTTTTTCATGACATTTTATTGCATTTTATAGATATTAAAATCGTGAAAATTATGCTGTAATGAAATTAAATTCTACCATTCGCATTCATCGAATATTGCGAGTCGAATATTGCAGAGTATCGCGGCGATTAAATGATTGCAGATATCCTATAATCAAAATATCCTAATATTCGATAAATTTTATCGGCATTACTACGTTTTTGCTAAATATCAGAGATACTTGCACAACAAATCATTTAACTGATTGACTTACCGAACCAGCTTGCTTTACAAGTTGCAAAATCTCTGTGTAATACTCGTCGACATTCGACATAATTTATGTGGCGTAAGAAAACACTACCAAAAGCTTTTTTCACGCACCACAAGTAGCTCCACATGTAAATAATTCACTTGAATTTATTTTTGTTCTCGTTATCACTGATCGGGCGATCGTTATCTACCGCTGCCTGCCACTAAATGGTAAACATTCTGTGCTGAATCAGCAGAATCACTGAATGGCTTCTTCTTCTTAATTTATGGCTCTCGCCTCCAAACACTAATAGGAGGTCGATACGGCTAGATCACGTCCACGTTCTTCTTCTTCTTTACTTAATGGCTCCCGCCTCCAAATAGTAATAGGAGGTCGATACGGCCAGATCACGTCAAAATAAATAGTTTTAGAGGTAGAGGGGAGGTCGATGATTAAGTCACGAAACAACCGAATACTG
>NW_017257235.1:13043-31875 GCF_001594055.1 Mycetomoellerius zeteki | reverse complement strand
ATAAGTTCCATGATCGATCTTGGAGCCGTCGGTATAAAAAACCGTAGATTCTACCGTAAGGTGAGAAAATTCATAATCGAATAAGGATTGCGCGCATAGATTAGGAAGAAGTTTCAAGGATTCAAGAGAGGGGGCAGAAAGAGAAGAATAGGAGACAGATGAAACAGAAGAATGGAAGGAGTGTCGGAAGTTAGGGAGAGTATATGAACAATCGATGTCTTGATGGAAGGACCAGATACGTCGAAAGATAATTACGGCTGGAAAATGGGCATGTAAATAATCTAATCTATTATTGCGCCTAGCAAGGTCACAAAGTTCGTGGAGTCTGAGTACAGCGGGATGGTCCCGCACCGAACAGATTTTAATAAAGTATCGAGAGGCCAGAAGACGAAATCTGAATGACAGCGATGTTTCGACGGTTTCAGCATAGATCACATTAAGAGGAGTAGAAATACGGTAACCGAAACAAAGGCGAAGAGCTTGATTTTGAAGTACTTGAAGGGCACGTGATAAATTGTTATTAATAAGCCCGAAAATGTGGGCAGAATATTCGATAGAGGCGCGCAGCATGGATCTGTAAATAGTAAGAAGAAGGTGAGGATGGGCCCCCCACCAGGTGCCTCTAAGGGCAGAGATAATCTGGAGTATTCTCTTACCTTTGTTGATAATGTAGGACATGTGTACTTTACCAGAGAGCTTGGGGTCAAGCAAGACCCCAAGAAAGCGCACCGAGGAGGAAGGACGGATACGATGTTCGAGATAAGAAATATAGTAGTTTAATGAAGTAGAAGGTTTCTTTAAGGAGAAAATCATCAGTTGCGTTTTTTGGATTGAGATCTCAAGGCCACGTTGGCTCAGGAATGTACTGAGGGCGTAAAGAGATTGTTCCACCGAGTGAATTGCAGCAGTGGTGTCCTTATCTGATGAAAAGATGACAATGTCATCAGCGAATTGGAGAAGTGTAGTGGAGGGGTGTAGCACATCGTTAATATTTCGTAGGTATAGATTAAATAATGTGGGGCTAAGGACAGAGCCTTGTGGGGTGCCCTTGTAGGAGATTCGCGGGTCAGAGATCGAACCTTGATTGACGAATTGAACGGTGCGTTGTGAGATAAGGTTGGAAATGAAAGCTAGTATGAGAGGGGGGAAATCCAGGCATAGAAGGTCCTGTAGAAGGATGTGCGGTAAGACATTATCGAAGGCAGATTTAATATCGATAAATAGGGCTACGGAATCCTGTTTTGCCAAGAAGCCCGTGTGGATACTGGTGACGAGAGCAGTCAGGTTGTCCTGGCAGGATCTGAATTTGCGAAATCCGAATTGGTTGTCAGGAAGAAAATCCGAGAATGGAGATTCAATAAGCCAATAAAGGCGATTAAGTATCATTTTCTCCATTATCTTGAGCATGCAAGATGTAAGAGAAATAGGTCGGACACCATTGTTGTTGGGTTTGGGAATGAGATGAATAAGAGAATGGAGCCATTGGTTTGGAAAAGTTGAGCAGCGAAAGAGGTTGTTGAGAATGGAGAGGAGACAAGAATGGAGTGTAGAAGGAAGGGCTTTAAGCAAGCGGTAGTCGATCCTATCCAGGCCCGGGCTAGAGGAGGATTTGACGGATTGTAGCGCCAGATGGAGTTCGTCGAAAGAGAAGGGAGAGTCTAACCAGCCAAGATTACCTAGGTAATGTTGTGGAATTTCGGGAAGAGGAGGGAGACAAGAGGGAGGACAAAGCTTGTTGATAGTTTCTTGGATTACTGCTGAATTGTCCGAATTTTTATTAAAGACATTAGAATTAGCCGGAAGAAGCCGGCGGTTACGAAAACGTTTGAGCATACGCCATATTTCCGCGGTAGGAGTTTTAAAGTCTAGGGATCCGCAGAAAGTTTTCCAACTACGACGCTTAGCTCTGCGCAGGGTCTTACGAGTTTGGGATGCGACTGAACGATAATACACGTAGTTATCGTGAGAAGGATTCCGCCTGAAGGTTTTGAGGGCATAACCACGGCATCCGATCGCCTCCGAGCATTCCGGTGTCCACCATGGTGCAGGTGGGGGTCCTTTGTGAGTAACAGGAGAGCTAGAAGTTGGAGAAGAAGGGGGGCGCTTCGACGGAGAGAAGCGCTCATAGCTGGCAGCGATGAGTTCGAGGAAGGTGTTGTATTGGGAAATAGGATCCTGAATGGAGTTAATAGTTTGAAGAATAGCATTGGAGTTATCGCGAAGGTATCCCCCAACCTCAATCCACTGAGCTTTAGTAAGGGAGATTTTGTAGGAAAAAACGGAAGATGTACGGACTACGCAGTTGACGCGTACAGTGATGGGATAGTGATCGCTTCCGTGAAGGTCGGGGAGGATCTGCGCTTCGCAAAGCGAGGAGACGCGAGGAGATGCAATAGCGAGGTCAATGGTCGAAGACCGAGGAGGAGAGAAAGAAATGTAAGTAGGAGAGGCGGGGGGGTTGAGGATCACCAGATGGTGATCGTCGATACATTTACCGAGAATGCGCCCGGCAGAGTTGGTGCGCGTGTCATACCACATGGGGTGGTGTGCGTTAAAATCTCCAAGGAGGATAGAAGGATCGTGATCATGAATAAAAATGGAGAGTGAAGAAAAGGTATTAACGGAAGTAGAAACGTTGGGATGCCTGTAAATACCTATGAGGTGAAGGTAGGAGTTGCCAGAAGAAAGTTTGATGCCCAAGGCTTCAAAAGAATTATCTATTGTTGAAGAGAGATCGAGGGGAGAATAGCTAATAGGATTGCGGATAAGGGCGATCATACCTCTGACGCCGGCCATGTCCGCATCGATGCGGAGGCAATCAAAGCCCCGCACACGGAAGTGATGGAGTGAACTGACGCAAGTTTCAGCGAGGAATAAAATGTCAAAGGATTCGGCAAGCTTCTCAATTTCAGCCTTTTTGCTAAGTGCGCCTCGACAATTCCAATAAAGAATCCTAAGTGCGTTTAAGTTATTCATTGTGTGTTAGTGAGTGCTTGAAGAGCGTTGAGAATGTTATAGAGTCCCGTACTAAGGTTAGAATTAGGAGGCACTTCAGGATTGTTATTTAGCATTTGAAAAAGTAGAGAAACAATTATCTGGATTATTTGTGAGATACCGTACTGCAATGAGTTAGGAGCAGAAGTGAGGAGGGAGGGGGGAGTGGTGGAGGGGGAGGAGGATGAAGGAGGGAGGGGATCAGAAGGAGCGGTGGGGTTATTAGGGAATAGGGGAGGGGCAGGGGGGTTGGCATAGTTAGGAGGTCGACCATTAGGCGAATAAAGCAAGGCGTTATGCGATTCTCGTATCTTAGCGTAGGCGTCCGTCGGACGATGCGCCGGAGCCCGAACACTGCCAACGTCGGCGCAGGGGGGAGCACGTGGAATTGAGCTCGGAGGATAACTCCGCGAGGCAAAGATCTGAGGGGAATCAGATGGTTTGTGAGAAGAGATGGAGCTAGCCGTATCCGCATAGGAGCGACCGGGGAAGAGCCGTGTGTCAGGGGCTATGAAAGAAGCACCAACAGCGTGCGATGCTACTGGGTCATCGTACCTGGGGGGTGAGCGCGAAGGATGAGGAGGGGGAGGAGGTTTAGGGAGCGCAGGAAAATCAGAGTGATGAAAGAGATTAGGGGGGGAGGGAGAAGCAAACGGGGAGGATGTTGCGAATCTTTGGCGCGCCTCCAAATAAGAAAGATTTTCAATAGTCGCATAAGCATAAATTTGTTTTTGACGCACGTATGCGGGGCATTCCGAGGAGGAGGGCAGATATTCCCCCCCGCAGTTGCAGCAAACAGGCGGTAAATGCAGGCGAGGGCAATCCTCGACTTTAGGATGCTTGTGAGAGCCGCAGCGCGCACAGCGAGGTTTACTCTTGCAATCTGAGCTAACATGTCCGTATCTTAAACACGAAAAGCACATAAGTACTCGTGGGAAGTACGGTAAAACCGGAAAATTTATGTGCAAGTAAGTAACTGATCGCGGTAAGCATTGCCCTCGAAATTTCACCAAGATCGTGCGCGATGGTGAGAGGATTAATTCACCGTCCTTACGTGTCCTGATGTTCAGACGCCTAACTGAAACAATTTTATAAGGGGAGGCGAAATGATTAATAATGTCGTCTTCTGAGATGTCCAACGGAACATTTTTTATCACCCCAGTACGTATAACTCGGAAGGGAGGAATAGAAGCAGAGAGACCGCTCTCTTTGATTAACGGATGCGAGAGAACTTGGTTAGCGATTACAAAGTCATTGAAATAGACGGCAACCTTGTTACGGCCCGAGGATTTGATCTCCGTAATTTTATTTTTGGCTATGCGAGTCATGACACGTGCCACATTTACCGGGTCAAGACGAGAATCACCACCATCGTTATTCGCATTACGTTTAAAAAAGATAATGAAAGGGGGGATGTCCCCTTCGTCGTAGGTTAGGTTGAGGTTATTTGCCACGTTGTCTCGCGCCTGCTGACGATTGAAAGCCACCTTCGCAGGGGGTTCCCCCGCAGACGATGCGACCTCCCGAACACGCTTACCGGAGGAATGCCCCCCGCCATCGTTCGATAAAGCCACTCCCGGCGAAGGTGAGACCTCAGAAGGAGGTACACCCGTCGCAGGGGAAGACGAATTCATTTGCGTAGAGGGAGGATGCGATTTTTCTGAGACCGCAGAATCGTCATCGTCCTCGATGACCATTCTGTTGTCGTCGTTTTCCTCATGTAGCGATGAAATATCCGAGTTCTGCGATGAACCGATCGCGGCAGGAGATCGTGATCGAGAGCGAAGACGAGTTAGCAAAGATGGAGAAACAGAAGAAGCATAAGGATGAACGCGATCGCGAGAGGATTGCTGGGAACTTCCCTTCTTGTTTCTTTTCTTTATGTTGCCGTTACTAGATTCCGCATTGTGCGTAGTTGGTGATATAGACGGTTGGGATTGTTTCCTATAATGATTCGATGGAGGTTGCATAACCTTGGTGCTCGCCACGAGCTCGAGCTCATCATCATTATCGCACTGTACGCGTCTAAAAAAAGAGTTAAAATCCTCGAGAGAGGCAGAAAGGCGCTTTTTGACCGCCCTCGGGCCACCGCCGGGGTCCGGCGGGGCGGGGGGACCGGCCATCATCGCTGGGCCGGAACAGCGAATGTTACCGGAATTACGAAAAGCCAGGCAAATCTGAGTGTACTCACAGTATATAAAGAGAGAATAAGTTCTCTCTGGAAAGCCCCAGAATACCGGGAAGGTTGACCAAGGTCAAGGAAGCACAGGAGACAAAACGAAGCGGGCAGCAGAGGACGTCCGTACCGCTCGGATGTTCGCGCGCGAATCTTACATAATATTATTAATACAGAAAGATAAATTATGTATAATAGTATGTATTGGAAAGCAAAATATTCAACTAAAAAAGTATTTTCAGACACGCTTGGCATGTTCGAATTATATTAACATTATTAACATACTCGCTGTCGTAATGAATGGAGTTATCCAATGTCAGATCATTACCCATCGTAAACGAGGAAGTTCTGCATATATTATATATTTTTTAATATAAATACTGTATATATATATAATATTTATATTAAAAAATATTAAAGGAAATTTTTAACACAAAGTGACATTTTAAAGTCAATCAGTATTTTGAAAAGTTTTCATATGAATATCTAAAAAATAAAACGCTTTTCTTTGTATTGTATTGTATTAATTTATTAAATATAAAAATTGTTAGGGAATGATTACATATATTCCATAATGGAGAAAAATTTTGAAGAATTTTCAGAGGAAGGTTACGTACAAATAAAAAAACGTGGAAATGTTAATCAATTTTTTTATTTATAACTTTTGACAATTTTCGTTTATTTCTCAATTTGTTTCTTATGGCAATCGCTCGATTTATTTCTCGAACTCGAATGTATGTCGCGTACGCACTAAACATAGTATAACCCATATATGTAATACTACTATATGGCTAGTGAGGCGTGGTTTGCGGTCGAAACACTACGGTGCCGCCAATGCTAATTCTGTCCTTATTTATGTTCAGTTTGTTGTAACGCGCAGGCGTCAATTTGTTGCGCGATAAGTGTTACATGTGATATATTGTAGGTTATTACAATCAGTTATAATTATTGTCAGGTCAGCCTTTCAATTAAAAAATGGTGAGGTATTGTTATTTATGTAATAAGAAACAAACAAAAAATGGAAATATTTGCCTACACAAGTAAGTTTATAGTATATATTAGCTCTATGTATATATATATATCAACCAACGTCCTAAGTTATAACCATAAAAATATTCTTTTAAGATTTCCAAAAAATGCAATGATTTGTTTACGATGGAAAGAATTTTGCGGATTAAGGAAAGCTGATGATGTAAAAGCATTGTACATTTGCTCCTCTCATTTTTGTGCTGAAGATTTCAAATGGGACACTTCAGTATCTGGAAAAAAGAAATCATTGAATTCAGAAGCAATTCCTTCAATTATTTCTCGCAAACGGCAAACATCTGAGAAAGAAATAGAAATAGAGTTGACCAAAAAAAAAAGCAGAATTGTCAATGACAATAATGTAGAATCACAAGTGTACATAAATCCTATGGAAATTTATACAGAAGTTGTCACACTTGAGGCAGCAGAAGTTATCAAACCACAAGAAACGCAAACATCAACAAATGTTCTTATAAATACATGCATATCGAGTAAGTACATTAATGTATGTAAAATTATTACAGTTTTTAAGATGCTTATCAGCAAATTATTAAGATCTTTCTAATACGCCTATATGAACATTAGTATTATTAAATTGGTATGATTAAATATAAGATCTAGCTCATTTAAGATCTAGCTTAGACCGTTAAAATTTTATTATTTAGTTGTGTATTTATATATATTTACGGTCTTGAAGTTTAATGTATTGTATTTATTTTTCCGATTGTAACAACACATAAGCATATATTTTTTAAATTTGAGGTCCAACAATAGAATTATGTTCTACACCAAAGAAACGGAAATACATGGAACCTCGCTACATTTCTGAACTGATGACACCTGATGTAAAAACTCCTAGAAAAGCTAGAAGAATTATAAAATTCGTCAAAGCTAATGATTTGAAAAGGCGAGAAAGAATTCAAAATTTACAGAGAATGAATAGGAATCTTCTTAAGCGTATTGAAAATCTGGAAAATTTGATTGAACATTTAAAAGAAAAGCTATTAATGTCGGAAGATGCTGCAGATGTTTTATTGGTATAGTATTGTTCAATGAGACTTAATAGTATGTTATATTTTAATAGTTCATTTCAATTTTCAAAATTATCAACTTTTTTACTTATAGAAAAGTCGATATCTGACTTTCCTCTATACATACAGAGCTAGCCAAAAGTCTGCGATTTTCTGCATTTCATGAAAAGTTCAATATCTCGGTAAAAAGAAATCGTACAGAAATTAATGAAAAAAATCGTAGAGAATTGTTTGAAAACTTTATTTGACTGTTAATATTGAAAAGTTCTAAAAAAATTTTGAAAATATTTATACAAATCAAACATAAAACAAACATTTTTCACTTTTTTTTCGTAAATTTTTTAGTTTCGAAGTTTAAAAGCCTTTTAGAAAAAGAAACTATTTTTTTCATCGATTTCGTACTTAACTTTTCATATATGTAATACTATTATATGGCTACTACTATATGGCTTACTACTATATGGCTACTACTATATGGCTTTTGGTCGGTACTATATTTTATTTGGATTATGGAAATGTAAAAAGAGTTATAGATAAATTCTTTACATTTATTTACAAAAGAAAAATGTATTCTTGGCTAATTTATTAAATAAAAAAAAATTAATTTTATTACTTTAACTACATACATATTATAATGTCTCATTCCTTTAAAATTGTATTGGCTCATTCACTCAATGACAAATGGCATCAGTCATCAACTATGGGTAAGAGTTATTGTAAACAGCTCTACTCTATAAACTATTCTGAATATTATACACTGAAATAATGCATGTGTGACAAAATCTACTTTTTCTCAGAAATAACAAATATCTATCCCAGCAAACACTAAGTTATATGTAACGTATATACGGGGATATAAATGCCTAGCCATGTCTTGTCATGCCCTCTCAGTTATTCTCATACCTTCTAATTCCTTCTTATACCTTCTCCGATACATGTGCAACTTCGGACGGTTAGGCATTTGTATTTGTTAGTAATTTCGCATTCAACAATATAACTAATACAATAACACGTAATATGTTATATTACATTTATATTGTTGAGTGGAAACATGTACGTTAGATATAACTTGGTGTATGCAAGAATTTACGTAGAAAACAAATTGCATAAATGCTTTTGATAATACATTTTTGCTTGCAGTATGCTTGTTTTTATTATGCACTGTTATCTTGTATATTTCAATTTCATATTATGTACTGATAAAAATAGTAATATACATTTTTTTTACAGAACATGCTACCAAGCAATGTAAAAGAACTTATAACACGGAAAGTAAAATGCAATGAACATTATTCTCCAGAATTGCGTACATTTGCATTAACGTTACACTTTTACTCACCAAAAGCATATAGCTTGTGAGAAAAGCATGGTCATACCTACTGCCACATCCTTCTACCATTAAACAATGGTATCGAGTTGTGGATGGATCGCCAGGATTTACGAAGGAAGCGCTATATGCGATTGAATTACGTGCGAAGGGTTCGAAACCTATCGTAGTAAATCTTGTTTTGGACGAAATGTCTCTACGAGAAGAAATAATCTACCGTCATGGTAGATTTTATGGCGGCATAGATTACGGAATATCAAATAAAGATGATGATAATGATTCTACATTAAAAGCAAGACAGGTATTAGTGTTCATGGCCGTATCAATGAACGAGAATTGGAAAGTACCTATTGGATATTTTCTAATTGCTTCTTTAAATGGCTCAGAACGAGCTAATCTACTGACTCAAGCATTAGAAATGCTGCACAACAGCCAGGCACATGTTTTTTCAGTAACATTTGATGGTGCAATATGTAACTTTAGTATGTGTACTAAGCTAGGTGCGAACTTTGAATACGGATCTAATTTTAAACCATATTTTACGAATCCTGTTACAATGAAGAAATGTTTCGTCATTTTGGATCCTTGTCACATGATCAAATTGGTCAGAAGTACTCTTGGCGATAAAAGAGTGTTAAAAACTGCAGATAATCTCGTTATAAAGTGGGAATTTATTAAATTATATAATCTTCAGCAAAAAGAAGGTCTTAAAGTAGCCAACAAATTAACTAAGAAACACATTGAATATTCAAACAATCGTATGAATGTTAAATTAGCTATGCAAACATTAAGTAGGAGTGTTTCTAAGTCATTAGAGTTTGTAACAACATTGCATGATAATACTATTAAAACAGAGTTTAATGGTTGCTTACCGACTGCTCACTTTTGTTTACAGTTCAACAATATCATAGATATGTTGAACTGTAAAAATAGGTTTTCGAAAGGTGAATACAATACTGCTTTGACAGAATCAAACTATTCTCAATTACAAGAACATGCCAAGCAATTCGAAAATTATATCAATACATTGTACGACAACACAGGAACACCTATTTTAAAAAGCGGTAGGAAGACGGGATTTCTTGGTATGATCATTGGATTAAGAATATGTTTCCTCTTTATGACGAACTAAAAAATGTAGGATTAACGTACCTATTAACTTATAAATTGTCACAAGATTATTTAGAAACCTTTTTCAGCGCAATACGAGCCCGAGGCGGTTTTAACAATAATCCAAATGCGTTAAATTTTCAAAGTGCATATAAGCGTTTATTAATAAGACACGAAATAAAAGAATTAGAAAATAGTAACTGCCTTTTTGACAATATCAACATTTTGCATGTCTCAAGCACAAACTTAAAATGTTCCATTAATGATTCCAGTAATTTCAATGAATTAAATATTGATTTTGCTCACGATTATGTAAAAACATTTTGGGATTTGTCACCGTTTGTGGAGAATGTCGTATTGTACATAGCAGGTTACGTGTGTAACAAAGTGTACAAAAAAATATATTGTTCAACTTGTAAATTACAATTATTAGGCAATACTATGCCACTGTTATCGAACATAAAGAATCAAGGACCATATATGATACCAGCATCAGATATTTGTTTCATTTGTAAAACAGCTGAAAAGATTATACGGCAAAATTCTCATTGTCTAAATAACAAAAACATTAAACAATTTTTGCTTAATGATGTTTTTCGACAAATCGGGATTCCATTTGATAACGATAATATGCGTGATCATATTATGTTACAAGATACTTTGGATAATCACAGAACACAACTTTGTAAATTAATTATAACGTTGTATTTAGATATTCGTTTATTTGCAGAAGCAAAGCAAATGTCAGAAAAGTCAGAATATTTACGGAGTAAATACACAAAATTGATTTTATTTAAGAATCAATAGCTCGTTATCTTATTAATTACTCACACAAAAAATTTAATGTTTTAGCCAGAGAATAGAGCAAAATGGTATTATGTATTTTTATGCTCTGAGAGAAACCGAATCCGACATTCAAATTACTTCACCATGTCTCAATTTGTTGTATGGAATTTGTATAGAAATAACTGCCGTTACAAATAAATTACATATAGTAAAATAGAAAAGTATTACTACGATATTTCGAAATAATGTTTAGTAATACTCTTAATATATTATTTCTCCATATTCACTTCGTTACGTTTTATTTATATCAATATATAACTTTATTACTTGAAAAGATTTTACAGAAAACAGTATTTTTATATATCCATTCTTCATACCATAATAAACTATTGCTAACATCTTGTTTTGTATTAAATACAAAGTAACTAATTTTGCTTAATAAAGCTGTTGAATTTAACGCCGCGCCTGCGCATTTGAACGATTTGAACATCTTTCCCAGACAACCAATAAACGGGCATCTACTACCCTTCTATGTTTCTTCTTGTCGCACTCATATAAACCACGCCTCACTAGCCATATAGTAGTATTACATATATGGTATAACCTCTTCAGCCATATCTTTTATCGACTCGAAGCGCTCCGAAAAGTACCGAGTTTACACGAATGTGACGTCATCAAGCTGATGCGCAGTAGAGTTCTAAATTCGTCCACGGGATGAGAATATTGTATTTCTACCATATACAAGATATACTTCTTCTTCTTCTTCTTCTTCTTAATTAATGGCTCCTGCCTCCCTCGCTTAGGAGTATACGGAGGCAATACGGCCAGATCTCGTCTTAATGGATTACAATATCAAAAACTGACGCAATGACCGCGAAAATGGCGTTGCCCGAACGGACCGGGCGCCTGCGTCTACAACGTCGTCACGTCGAAATAACGCGTGTCCGGACGAACGCACGAGACGAGCCAACTCGCGGACACGCGTCGGGAAGAAGCGATAGCACAGTCAAAGTCGGCAACACTTTCAAAAATATACGATTGTCAGCACCCGATTCGAAACGCGTCCGCCGCGGTCGAGTGGTTCTTCAGAACTTATGTACAAGATATAGATTAATACGGAGTGAGGCGCCGATCCCGGAGCATGTAACTCCGGTAGAAAGTCTCCACGACCAAGTGCTCTGAATATAACGAAGGAGAGCTTCGCTGGGATGGGGAGGGGGGGGAGGAAAGGCAGGGCAAAGCGCCTGCGCAGGTCGTGAGTTGGCGCGAGTCTACAAAGCTCAAAAGTGCCTGCCACAGGATTTACTAAAGCTTAGGATGAGTCTGCAAAAGGATGCTGACGGATTAGCAATAATTTGCGAAAATTTATCTAATAGCGTTTTCGATTAGGAAAAAATCTAGAATAAAGGCAGTCGTTAAGTAACAGTCTAATAGCGTTTTCGATTGAGAAAAAATTAGTGCGCACCAGTGCGCACTCAGTTCACACCAACACTGGGCGAGTTCCATGGGTTGCACTGAATAGTGCAAGTTCAAAAGAACACGCCAAGATTTTCAGTGCTAAAGTTGAAATGCCATTTCGAGTTGTAAGATTGTAAGGACTTGACTAAAATGCAGAAAGAACGCAGAAAAATAACTTCGACATCTCATATTCGTAACTTTAAATAATGATTTTTTACTATATGTGTAATTAAATAATATATAACATATCAAGAATATCATATATATATATATATTATATTATATATATATTATGTACATACTTATCAATAATTGTATACATTTGCATGCTATAAATTACAGATTTGCTTGTCCCTACTGTATATCCTTTTATACTGTGACAAAATAATGCACTGATGTCCTATATATATATATATATATGTATATCCAGTGCACTGAACTGGCACCGTCAAAATATCTCGTGCCACTTAGTGCGCACTGAGTGCGCACTATGCGAGTGTCGTGCGGTCAAATGAACACGTGACACTAGCCAAGTGCGCATTGACACTGCCAATCGAACACGCTCTTGACACTGAGTGCAGCAAGTGCACCCCAATCGAAAATGATATAACTTGCTTCCGGCAAGCGGGGCGTGATCCACGATGCGTCGCACGTAGCGTGCACTGCTATAAGTATATGGGCATTCGTAAATTAAATGTATGATATCTTGCTGTGGAGAGCCACAGGGACAAGAGGGATTGTCGATTAGATCTTTACGGTATAAACTAAGATTAAGATTGTAATGATTGGAGCGCAAGCGGTTGATCATGACAATGGCCTCCCTGGAGATATTCTTACGGAAGTACCAAGGTTTAGCAGACTTAGAAAAGATATTTTCGAAAAAGTAAGAACCTTAAATGTCCGCCATGGATTCAAGATATAGGTAGAAGTTATCAAGAGTTTGTTGTTTAATAACCGCGCTGAGATCGGAGTAAGGCACTTTAAAATTAGGTTCAATGCCTTGTCTGATTGCACGTTTAGCCAGTTGGTCCGCCCTTTCATTGCCCTCAATGCCTCTGTGAGAGGGTACCCAAATGAATTGAATACTAGTACCTTTCGTTTCGGCTTCTTCGAGTACGGATTTGATAAGGGGGATAAGGTAATTATTGGTATAGTTGTGAGATCCCCTAATGGACTCAAGGACGCTTTTTGAGTCGGTAATGACAGTAACTCTAGGTAGGTGTAGGTCGACCAATAGAGTTATGACGGTATATATGGCGTAGGCTTCTGCAGAGAATATCGAAGTATACGAGGAGAGCTTGAACATGAGTTCCGCTTGTAACTGAGGGGAGAAAACCGCAGCCCCAACGCATGTGCCGTGATCCACCTTCGACCCATCGGTAAAAAACGTCGTGGATTCTGCCGTGAGGCATGCCAATTCCTGATCAAAGAGAGTGAAAAGAGGTTGAGCGTTTATGGTAGGCATTGAGTCGGGGAGATCGGAGGAAAGAAGAGGAGGGGGGAGGAGAGAGCGAGATGTAAGAGGGAGAGATGGATGTAGAGGAAAAAGAATGTCGATAGTTGGGTAAGGTAAATGAGCAGTCCATAATGGAGTGATACGACCAGATGCGCTGAAAGATAAGAGCGGTTGGGAAATGCGCGCGTAGGTAGTCCAATCTGAAGGCGCCCTTGCAAGGTCACAGAGGAAATGTAATTTGATAACGGCAGGGTGATCCCGCACAGAGCTAATCTTTATGAAGTAACGCGAAGTCAGGAGACGGAATCTGAATGGAAGTGTAAGTTCAACCGACTCCGTAAATACAACGTTCAGAGGAGTAGAAATGCGATAGCCAAAGCAAAGGCGAATGGCTTGGTTTTGAATGACTTGGAGGAGATGCAACCTGCTATCATTGTTGGTACCAAAGATCTGAGCAGAGTATTCTATGGACGCACGCAGCATGGCCCTGTATATAGTCAATAACATGTGAGGATGGGCTCCCCACCAGGTGCCTCTGAAAGCGGAGATGATTTGGAGAATGCGTTTGCCTTTGTTAATGACGTAAAACATATGTGCCTTGCCAGTTAGCTTGGAATCTAGCAGTACCCCTAGAAAACGTACGGTGGAGGAAGGAGAGATGAGGTGCCCTTGAAACAAAATAGACCAGCTCATTGGATCTGGGGATCTTTTGTTAGAGAAGATCATAAGTTGAGTTTTTGGCAAGGATATCTCCAAGCCACGGTTCCGTAGGAAATCTTCCAGCCCATAAAGGGAGCGCTCAACAGAGTGAACTGCCAACGCCGTGTCTTTGAGGGAGGAGAAGATCACGATGTCGTCCGCGAACTGTAAAAGTTCTGTATCAGGGTGGAGCGTGTCATTAATCATGCGTAAATAAAGATTAAATAGTGTAGGACTGAGGACGGAGCCTAATTGGGGAGTACCTTTGAATGAGGCTCTCGATTCGGAGATAGAGTCCTGATTGATAAACTGGATAGTGTGGTATGAGATGAGGTTGTTGATAAAGGAAAGCGTGAGAGGAGGAAACTCTAATTTTTGGAGGTCTTGAATGAGGATGTGGGGGAGAACATTATCGAAGGCAGATTTAATGTCAATGAATAGGGCTACAGTATCTTGTTTAGATATGAAACCAGAGTGAATGCTGGCGACGAGAACCGTGAGGTTATCTTGACATGATCTGAACTTCCTAAAACCAAATTGGTTATTCGGTAGGAGATCCGAGAGAGGAGACTCAATGAGCCAGTATAGGCGATTCAGTATCATTTTTTCCATAATTTTAAGTAGGCAAGAAGTAAGGGAGATAGGACGAACACCGCTATTGTTTGACTTGGGTATTAGATGGACCAGGGAGTGTGACCATTGTGGTGGGAAGATCGAGCAGCGAAAGAGATTATTGAAAATGGAAAGGAGGGAAGTGAGAAGTTCGGTAGGAAAGGCCTTAATTAGACGGTAATCGATCCTATCGAGGCCCGGGCTAGAGGAGGATTTGATAGATTGGAGGACAGCATATAGTTCTTCCATAGAAAAGGGCTCATCCAGCCAGGCCAATTTGCCCTGGTAGGGGAGAGGAATCTCAGGAGGAGATGAGGGACAGAAAGGAGGACAGAGTTTCTCAATGGCGTCCAAAAGTCCAAAGTCTTGTCGGAGATGTCGGCGTTTTTGTTCAGAGAAGGGAAGTTAGCAGGAATAAGGCAACGATTGCGGAAGCGTTTAAGCATATGCCAAATATCAGAAGTGGGAGTCATACTATCGAGGGAGCCGCAGAAAGCTTTTCAGCTGTCGCGTTTGGCTTTGCGAAGTACCTTGCGCGTTTGAGAGACCACGGAGCGGTAGCAAATGTAGTTGTCCCAAGAGGGGCATAGTTTAAAAGTTTTAAGAGCCTTGCCGCATTTCTCGATAGCTACTGAGCATTCAGGTGTCCACCATGGAGCAGGTGGGGGACCTTTGTTGGGCAAGAACGCTCGAGAGGTTTGAGAGAAGGAAGGAGGGTTAGAAGGAGAGAATCGCTCGTAACTAGCAGAGATGAGTTCCAATAAGGTATTATACTGGGTGATAAGATCGTCCGGGTTGACTGAACTAATGTTGTGAGAAATATTGTACGAATTGTCGAGTAGATATTGTTTCACCTCAGCCCACTGTGATTTAGAGAGTTTAATTTTATGTGAGAAGACAGAGGAAGTACTAATCAAACAGTTAATGTGGACTACAATAGGGTGGTGGTCACTGCCGAGGAGGTCAGAAAGAACTTGAGCATCACACAAAGGAGAAATGTGAGAAGCTATCGCGAGGTCTATGGTGGAGGTGCGAAGGGGAGAGAAAGATATGTATGTGGGGGAAAATGGGGGATTGAGGACCACTAGTTGGTGGTCGTTAATACATTTAGCGAGATAACGACCAGGAGGGCTGATCTGTGAGCAGCCCCATAGGGAGTGGTGGGCGTTCAAGTCGCCGAGGAGAATGGAGAACTCATGGTTATTAAGAAAGGAGGTGAGAGAGGAGATGGATTTGAGCGATGTTGGTATATTAGGGTGTCTATAAGCATCAATCAGGAATAAGTGAGATTTATTGGAAGAAAGTTTGATGCCCAACTCTTCAATAGAATTGTCAATCATGGAAGAGAGATCAATGGGAGAGTAGGTAATGGGATTTCGAATGAGTACGATCATGCCTCTGACGTTGGCCATATTGGAATCAATGCGAAGGCTATCGAAGCCCCGTACACGAAAGTCGTGGAGTGGTCCGACGCAAGTTTCAGCGAGAAATAGAATGTCGTAGGATTCAGACAATTTCTCTATGTCAGCTTTTTTGCTTAGAGCGCCGCGGCAGTTCCAATACATTATCTTAAGATCTTTTAGATCAGACATTATGCGTTAATAAGAGTTTGGAGGGAGCTGAGGCTATTAAGAATATCGAATCCAAAAATTGACTTAAGTAACGAGCTGGGGATGATATTGAGAATTTTTAATATTGAAGAGATTATCCAATGAATGAAACGTGTGATATCGTTTGTTTGAGGATCAAAGGAAGAAGGAAAGGGAGGAGGATTGGGTAGAGGGGGGATGGGGTCGGGACAGAGGGGAAAAGAGAATGAGAGTCGTTGTAGTTGGGAGGTGATGAGTGGGGAAGTTGGGAATTCTACCGTTTGGGGAGATGAGTATCGAATTGTGAGCTACACGTAGTTGATCATCTGAGCTCGAAGCTCCGACGATTTGCAAGCGCGTCCTTGTTACGAACGTTCGGTTGAACAGATGAATTAAATGGATGACCGAGTGGATGAAAATCACTAGCTAGTGGAGTGTAGGTTAGATCATTGTTGGAGGTTCCTCCAATAACGGCTGCGTAAGAGCGATCAATATTGCGATATGGGGCCGATAGTTCGGAGATATCATTCATAGGGACTGGGGATACAAGATCCTGATAACAGTTAACAGGGCAAGATGGAGGGGCTGTGTGTGTTGAGGAAGTGAAGGGAAAAGAGAAGAATGAAAGGGGTTGGGAGGATGAGAAGGAGACGAGGAGGCGCCAAATCTGTTGCGAGCCTCGACATAAGATACATTTTCCAGAGCCGCGAATGTATAGATTTGTTTGTGCCGCATGTAGGTGGGACACGTCGAGGACGAGGGGAGGTGTTCCCCCCGCAGTTACAACAGATCGGAGGCAATCGTAACCGGGAGCATTCCTCCGGAACGGAATGTCTCGGATTACCGCAGCGTGAACATCGTGGTTTGCTTTTACAGTCCGCGTTAACATGTCCATAACGAAGACATGAAAAGCACATTAGCACCCTCGGAATATAGGGGAAAACAGGGAAGTTGACATGCATGAATGAAATCGCACGCGGAAGATTTTGACTTCGGAATTTGATCATGATTGTTCTGGAAAGAGAGGTGATTAATTCGCCTTCTTTACGCGTTTTAATACTCAAGAGCTTGGCTGAGATGATTTTGTACTGCGACGAGAAATGGTTGACGACGTCTTTTTCAGATATATCTAACGGAACGTTTCTGATTACCCCGGTGCGGAGAACGTTAAAGGGCGGGATAAAAGCCGAGAGACCGTTGGCCTTAAGACTGGGATGAGTAAGGGTGCTATTAGCTGCGTTAAGATCGTTAAAGTGAATAGCGACTTTATTACGTCCGGACGATTTGACTTCTAAGATTTTACCGTTCGCAAAGCGCATGATAATACGCGCAACCGAGACAGGGTGGCGAGGGTCCTCGCCGGCATCCTGCGTCGCACGCCGCACAAAGACAATGAAGGGGGAGCGATCTCCCTTCTCATAGGTTAGGTTGTCGTGGTTATTATCTTTACTATCGGTGCGCAGGGACTTAGAAGAAGGACCACCCTCTGCCGGGGACTCCCCATTCGACGGCGGGTCGTCACGCACCCGCTTGCCCAATGACGGCCCCGTGTTATTAGCGCGGTTACATCACCCGATTGTATGCTCTCACTAGTCACGGCGACAGACGACAGGGGAGCGGGATTCCCCTCAATGGAAACCGCCGAGGCCGAAGCCCGACCCCGCGTCTCGTCGCTTTCCGTATCCATACGATCATCGTTGGAAGACAATGAAGTGGTAGATTCGCAATTCGAGTTGTTGATCAAAGGAGATCGCGACCGAGGGCGGGATCGAGTCGACGACGACGACAGGCCGATGGGAGAAGAATCATGCGACGCCTTCGTGGCCCTCCCCCTTCGCCTTCTTACCTTTTTTTCCCTTGAGCATTAGTTTTACCCGTTTCCGAGATGTAGGGAGAAGAAGCCGCAACGGATGGTTGCGATTTAAGATAGCTGGTCGAAGGTGGGGGCATCGCCTTTGAGGGTGCAAAATCACTATCATGACCACCGTTTGCATGCACAAAGAAGGAATTGAAATCGTCAAGAGATGCTGAGAGACGTTGGTTAGCAGATCCCAAGCCGCCGCCGGGATCCGGGGCGGCGGGGGTATTGTCCTGCATAGCAGGAACAATAGGTCACCTTAGAGCAAAAGCAGGTAGAAATGAGCGTACTCACAGATGTAGAGGAAGGAGGGCTCTCACAAGGAGGGCACAGCAGGCAAAGGAAGGCAGACCAAAGCCAAGGAAGCACGAGAGACCAAGAGCGCAGGCGAAAATATGTCCGCACTGTTCGGCTGCTCACGAGCGAATGGTTCCAAATGAATGTCTTTAGAAAAATAAGTAGGTAAGACGCGTTGCGCTCGCCAGGGAGCAGCGCAGAACATATATAAAGAGAATTACGAGCTCATTGACTACGTTTACACCGTGCATTTAGGCCGCGACCTATACAATAGATGTCTTTGTTTATCCTGTAGGTTAAACAAAGACACCTATCATATAGGTCGTGGACTAAGGCTGTGTTCCAAATTTACTGCCAGCACAGAAAATGCTATAGTTTACGTTACGTGCACTATAGATTTTCAGTACTGGCAG
>NW_017257235.1:2389-13002 GCF_001594055.1 Mycetomoellerius zeteki | reverse complement strand
GTAGCCAGTGTTAAATGAAAGGAGACAAAGTCGATCGTTACGCTCGCGGTGGTTAGGACATGAATTATTAAATACTATATATATATCATACATAATATATAGATCTACTTATTCATACGGGACTGCACACAATCAAAGAAATAAGAAGCAAGAAAAAGAATAAGAATTTCAACTTATCACAAATCATGTATTACATATTATAAAATACATAGTTTCTGATAGGTTAAATTCTTATTTTGTTTCCTGTTCCTTATTCCTTTGATTGTGTGCAGCCCCTGAAAGAATATGTATTTCTAAGGTTGTCATCAGGGTGCAGTCCCATGGAGCGTATCGCGCGTATCGCGGATCGCGCGTATCGAAAATCTGACCAATCGCGGACGTTCCGCTGTTTTTGATGCGCGAAAATTTCGTTCCTCTGGTCCCATGGAGCGAAATTCGCGTAAGCGGATCAGGCGGATAGTCAATCATAAAACGAGTTTTGTTATTTTTCTTTATTTGCCTTCATCTAAACAGTTGTATGATTGGTAAACCGCCGATCCGTTTACGTTAATTCCGCTTCATGGGACCATAGGAACGAAATTATCGCGTATCGAAAATAGCGGAACAAAACTGACTTCTGCGGACGAATTACTGTAGGACCGCAGAAAAAAGAGGATAGCCGTAAAAAGTAAATAACCATATTGTGTAAGTAAATTATATTAAATATTAATTTATTTAATATAATTAAATTTTTTTAAAAATAGAACAATTGAAGGGCTAAGAGCCAGTTATGTAATAAAGAACGTTTAATTTAAAACATAAAGATAATTAAAATAATCATGATTATAACATTTCATTTTGTTTTATATTTACAGAGTCTTTTATTATTTATTATTTTTATATACGCGGTCGAAATGAAGCGTTATAATCATGATTATTTCAATTATAATATCTTTATTAAATGTTCTTTATTACATAACTGGCTCTTAGCCCTTCAATTATTCTATTTTGTTTTATACACTTACAGTCTTATTATTATTTATTAAATTAAAAAATTCGCAATGGTTTAACAAGTGTAGAATAAAATAAAAAACAATATTGCTTTTGTTGTTATTAACAAAACGTCTAGACCACAACCACAATGCTTTCATCAAGCAGGAAATATATCATAAAATTATTAAAACATATGAGCTTTATTCTATATTAAGAAAAAGTGAGAACAAACCTATTAATAGAAGAAAACGAAAATATTGGGTCAGTCGAATATTTACTATTGAACGATGGTTAGCACAAGGAGCAAGCAATAATCTCGTTAATGAACTGGAGCAACAAGATCGTGAATTCGTGAATCGTGAAAGATATTCACTGTCTTCTTTTTTATTTCAGATAGAGCTTCTTCTTTGAGTTTAAATGACTCAGGTTCTCGTTGACGAGGTAAACGCAGCTAGTCGTATAAGGCACAATCGAAACCGGCAATGCTTTCCAAAAAAACGATGCAACAATTTTCGACGCAATCTTGCGATTCTACGCATATCACATCTCGAGGGCTGCCATATGACACTACTTCTTTAGACCAAGCGATTTTACTTAAATTCGGCGCGTATTACGCTACAATAATGGATTCAGCGGAACGGCGGCGTATCGAAAATAGCGGAACGTCCACGATTGGTCAGATTTTCGACACGCGCGATCCGCGATACGCGCGATATGCTCCATGGGACTGCACCCTCACATGCGGCGTAACCTGCGTAAGCGTAACCTAGTAATTTACTAGAATACGTTATTTTTTATTTACTAGAATACGCCATTCTGAAAGCCGGCATTCACATTGGGCGTATTTCGCAGAAGATTAGAGAAATGCGGAACTAATGCAACCAATTGCTGATTAAAATTTCTGTTGTACACTCTAACAGAAATGCTAAACGAATTTGCGATTGGTTTTCGTAATCTACAGTGGCCCTAATACGGCAAGTTAGTATGAACGAAAGCATTGAAATCCTATGGTTGAACTTTACCGGCACCGGCATAAGTTAACGGTTACGGCCATTATATAAATCAGACTTTCTTCTTCTAAATTTGTACAAACGCGTATTGTATGTACGCGATAGAAAGTACCGGTTCCCTATGAGGCGTACTTTTCGATTATATTAGCCAAAAATATTCTGGTTTGAAACTTAAAATAAAAGTATTGTAATCGGTAGTTGCACATCCAGAGACACATTCTCTCACTCAACCAATAGATGGCGTTCTTGCCACCGCGTTATCTCCCAAGTATCGTATCTCGAAGAGTAATCTTCTTTTCATAGATAGAATAAGTATGGCGCTATGTGAAGACAAGAAGACTAGAACTAAGGAGGATCAACTCGTGTGGTGGGGGTGAGTCAAAAAAACGTCCGCAGTTATTCACACAATGTGCAGCGGCACTGCGCATTGTGTGAAAGTTCAATATAAGAGCGACAAAGTGACGATTATAGAACGACAGAGCGACGACTATATAGAGCGACAGAGAGGACTAATGAAGCGCAAGAGTGGGGGAAGTTATCCGTCGCCACTTTTTGCCTCACTACCGCTATTGGCACGAGTTGATCCTCCTTAGTTCTAGTCTTCTTGTGTGAAGACATACAATATTGTTGTCGATCTTGAAGTATAAAACGAATAAAGCCGTTACTTGCTATCTACATATAATACGCTCAGGTTATTCTTCCCTGTTATCCTCTAGCAGTCACGACAATTTTGGCGACGAGATGAAACAATTCGACATTATATTACTCACATAAAGTAGTGCCAAGAAACAGTCAAAAATGGATGCGACACAATTTCAACACATTATCGAACTGATGAATTACAACCAGCAGCAATTGATCAATCAGGTAACCTCATCTCGACAACAACAACCAGCAATCAATGCTGCGCTTTTACCACCATTCGAAAATTTCGACTCCAAGAAATAAAGCTTCAGGTACTATCGCCAGCGATTTGAAAATTATCTGCAAATGAAAGGCATATCTACAGACAAGGTATTTTGCACAAAAATGCTCTTTAATTCTATTGGTGCGACATATTACAATACGTTATCAGCATTAGTTGCACCCAGTCTACCTAACACATTAGAATATTCTAACCTAATGGAAATCTTAGAAAAGCATTTATGCCCAAAGAAGAACATCTTAGTAGCACAACATCGATTTCTTTCGACGTATCAAAATGAAAATCAATCGATCGCTGAATACATAGCACTCTTACGTCAAGACATAGGTGATTGTGATTTTGTCTCACCATGTAACTGTAAAACTTCAATTTCAGACATATTTTTACGTGCCCAATTTATTAGAGGTATAAAAGACAACACTATTCGTGAACAATTACTTCAATCTGGTGCATCAACATTCACAGAGATCACAGGAAAGGCTCTCGCACTGAAAGCTTCTAAGATTGACAGTCGCGAACTCTCAAAGAATCAACCGCCTCCGATCAGCTAATCACACTGAAGATGTTAAAAAAGTAACAAAGCAGCGGAAGTCCAGACGTGATAATTCGACATCAAATCAAAGATTCAACGCAAAAAGCCCTGGTAGACATAAAAATTATAAATCCAGATCCAAATCAAAAATTGATTACAGACAACTGGGAATCGAAGGTCTATGCTTACGTTGCGGTAACAGTAATCACGTTGCAAAGGATTGCTGAATAAACAAGTCAACTCTTAAATGTACTGCATGTGATAAAACGGGTCATCTTTCTAAGGTATGTATACGTTCACTTTTGAACACTAATGAAACAAATACATCTAACACGAAATCAACTAACTGTATACAGGAAGAAATATCAGATTATGGAGTCAATCATATTATTGATTTATATGATAATCAAGGTTCAGAACGCGACAATTCCAAGAAGTATTTTACTACAGTTGTTATTGAAGGACAACCTCAAACATTCGAAGTCAATTCTAGTGCAGGAGTTACATTGCTTCCACGAAAAGAATTCAAAAAATTGAATCTAATCAATAAACTACGAACAACAGCTATTGTATTCCGATCATATACAAATAATGTATTTCTTTCAGATGGAGAAATTAAAGTTGAAGTTCGTTATAAAGATAAAGTATCTTTTGAAAAAATGTATTTACATTGTTCCAGATAACATGTCACCACTCTTAGGAAGAAGTTGGATTCGTAATCTAAACATAAATCTCTAGGAAATTGATAAAGAATTGAGAATCAACACCATCAATCCACAAATTCAAACAATCAATAATATTCAAGATATTATCGACCATTTTCCAGATGTTTTTGAAGAAAAAGTAGGATGTGTGCCAGAATTTCTAATTTCACTTCGATTGCGAGAAGGCTCAAAACCCATTTTCCATAAGGGAAGAGAAATACCTTACGCATTGCAAGAAAAAGTTGAAAAGAAACTTGACGACCTTGAAACAGCAGGCATTATTTCAAAAATAACTTTAAGCGACTGGGGATCACCATTGGTTGTTATTCCTAAGACCGATAGGGGTGTCCGTTTATGTGTGGATTACAAAATGGGAGTCAACCAGAGGCTAATTTCAGCTAATTACCCAATTCAACGAATCGATGAGATATTAAATAGTTTACGGGATTCACGATTCTTTTGCCGTCTTGACTTATTTAAAGCGTATTTACACTTGAAAGTCGATAAAGAGAGCAGTGAAGTACAAACTATCTCAACCCACCGAGGTACGTACCGAATGAACAGGCTTTCATTCGGCATTAAAACAGCTCCATCAGAATTTAATCGCATCATAGATCAAATTTTGTCTGGCCTCAATAAAACGCTATCGTATTTCGATGATATAATCGTCCATGGATCTACTAAGGAAGAGTATCAGCAAAATTTATATGCTTGTTTACAGCGTCTAAAGAAATATGACTTACATCTTAATTGACGTAAATGTTTATTCTTCCAAGAAGAAATCAAATACCTTGGACATACTATTGGATTCAACAAAATTTTAAAATCCCCCAAAAAAGTTGAAGCCATTGTCAACATAACTAGACCATCCACTGTTGATGATGTACGCCATTTTCTAGGTATGGTAACATACTACTCAAGATTCATCCCGGATGCATCGAAAATTACTTACCCATTAAGGAAACTACTTGTTAAAAACTCAACATTCAAATGGACCAAGGCTTGTGAAGACGCATTTTCGAAACTCAAGAATGAAATTTCAAGTGATCGAATATTAACGCCTTATAATCCAGAATCTCCATTAATTATTACATGTGACGCCAGTCCGACAAGCATTGCAGGAATCCTGTCGCATGTCCTTAACGGTATCGAGAAACCTATTGCATTTGCATCCAGATCGTTAACGCCAGCGGAAAGGAATTACAGTCAACTTGACCGTGAGGCTCTTGCAATCGTATTTGCAGTCAATCACTTCTTCATGTATTCGAATACAAATTTAAATTGATAACGGATAATCGACCTCTCACTAGAATATTTCATCAAAATAATAAATTGCCAGCGATGACTTCAGCTCGCTTACTTCGATATGCATCGTTCCTATCAGGATTTGATTATGAAGTTGAATATAAAAAAGGAAATGAAAATGTTAATGCAGACTGCTTATCCAGAGCTCCAATACATCAAAAGTATTATTCGACCGATATTGCCATCAATGAAGTTCATCAACTTTGTTATTCAACCATTTTCGAAATTTCAACTGAAGAACTTACTACTAAAACAATTGTTCAAGAAACTGATAAGGATGAAGTCCTTTCGAAAATCAAACAGGCCTTACTTAATGGTGAAACTGATAATATTGAATACACACTTGAAGCCGAAATACTATTCAAAGGTCAACGCGCGGTCATTCCTAAGATGCTACAATCAAAAATTCTCGAAGAATTACACAAAACACATGTCGACATTACAAAAATGAAACAGCTTGCACGTCGCTACTGTATCTGGAAGGGAATAGATCGAGACATCGAAAACGCAGTAAAATCCTGTCAAAATTGTGCAGAAGTAAAAAGTAGCCCAGCAAAAGCTCCAGTACACCATTGGGAAGAGCCAACGTCTAATTGGGACCGTATCCACATAGACTATGCAGGACCAATTGAAAATCACTATTTTCTAATTGTAATAAGTGCTCGTTCAAGATGGGCTGAAATACGAATCATCAAAGATGCACCGATATCAGAAAAGACTGTAGAATTATTAAAAGACATCTTTTCAACTCGTGGATTTCCAAAAGCGATGGTATCTGACAATGCAACAATTTTTGTCAGTGAAACATTTAAACAATTCTGTCGTAGAAGCGGCATTTTCCAGAAATTGATAGCTCCAGGTCATCCTGCTACGAATGGTCTTGCTGAAAGGAATGTTCAAACACTGAAACAACTTTGAAGTCGATGCAAGAGGAACCTCTTATACTAACTCAAAAAGTTCGATAAATTTTATTCAAATATAGAGCTACGCCGCTCGCATGTGGGAAATCTCCGGCGGAACTTTATCTCCATCGCGACTTTCGAATTAATTTGGATATCCTCGAGCCAATGAAGAATATTGTCAACTGCAAAAAAATTCCAGGTATCCGCAGTCTATCGATTGGAGAAAGAATACAGGCACGTTATTATACAAACCTAAAACCTGTATGGAAATTTGGGACAGTTGTCAGGAAGTTTGGTCAACTTCACTACCTCATCAAATTCGATAATGGATACATTTTCAAGAGACATATCGATCAATTACGCAGAACTGAAGTAAAAAAGAAAGTCACATTTTCTCCTGACAAAAGGAGAAGAAGAGAACAAGGAGAAAGAAGATCCAAATTGAAGCATATCTACAGAATTGGGTCATTATATGGAATTCCCGAAGACCGCTCCACAAATCGTTCCAACCGAAAGAAACCAGTCAGCACCGGAAGATCAGGCAAAAGTCAGACCGGACTCCTTATCAAATACTACCCAACGGCCCCAACGATCACACTGAGTGCCATCACATCTGAATGACTATGTTTTAAAGTAGACAACTGCCAGATATTTGTTGCTTTTCTTTTTGTATTAACGTTTTTTTTATGTGTGGGAGAATTATTGTAATCAGTAGTTGCACATCCAGGGGGTCGATTGTGTATCTCAAAACGAGGTAAAAATTACAAAAGTGAGCGAATTTACTAGAATACTGATAATTTCATTGGTCAACACCTAGTAAATTTGCTCACTTTTGTAATTTTCACCTTGTTTGAAGATACAGAATCGATCTCCAAAGACACACTCTCTCACTCAACCAATAGATGGCATTCTTGCCACCGCGTTATCTCCCGAGTATCGTATCTCGAAGAGTAATCTTCTTTTCAGAGATAGAATAAGTATGGCGATATGTGAAGACATACAATATTGTTGTCGATCCTGAAGTATAAAACAAATAAAGCCCTTGTACTTGCTATCTATTATACATATAATACGCTCAGGTTATTCTTCCCTGTTATCCTTTAGCAGTCACGACAAAAAGGAAAAGATAAAAGAAGCATATTATATGCAAGTAGCAATAAAATATGAAAACTCGCAAAAATTGTGGCCCATTTTTGTGGCTCAGTTTACTCATAAGAAACCAGAAGAAATATTCGGATTTGAAAGCACGGAACATAGCACGAATTGAAAATTCAATAGAAAATTTGACTCGAATTATGTAGATTTTAACTGTTTTATTTTTTCATAGTATCCGGAGGTTCGTTCTTTTGGTTTCTTACGATCTTTGACATACTTAAATATTAAAAACGTGACACTTTTATCAACAATTAATCGATCACATTTGTGTGCTTCGCAGAAAGTGCTGTTATAATTTTCGTAAAAATCAGTCTTAAAAGTGGACTCCAATCGCAACTTATGGCCATTCGTATCTAAGAAACGATACATTACTTAAATATTAAAAACGTGACACTTTTATTAACAATTAATCGATCACATTTGTGTGCTTCGCAGAAAGTGCTGTTATAATTTTCGTAAAAATCAGTCTTAAAAGTGGACTCCAATCGCAACTTATGGCCATTCGTGTCTAAGAAACGATACAGCCTGATATAGAGGTTTTGTACTAATGTAATGACCTGATCACTCGCATATGTTAACGAGTCAGTTGATCCATGTTCTTTGAACATCGTGAACAAATGATGTTGTTGCGACACAAATAAGTCATTTTGACAACATTCACAATTTTCATCTGGAAATTTAACTTTTTTAAGGATGTAACCTGACACATATGACAGTGACAGACTTTTCTCAATGTTCAATTCTTCGAAACTGATTCATTCAATAGGTGACTCGACATTCTTGAATGTTTCAGTTTCATTGAGTTGTATGTTTTCGGTAGTAACCGTCCTCAAAAAATGTCCAAAATTTTCTAAATTATTGCAATTGTCGTCTTCACAATTTGCAACTCTCGACACTGGTGCGACTAACTTATTTAAAACGACTGTTTTTAATGCGGCAGTGAACTGATGGCAAGTGGGATTGGAATTCTGAATACCATGTTGTCGAATGTTACAAAATAGGTTTTCAATTGGATCTTGATTCAAGTTCCTCAAAATTAAATAATGAAAACCTAGCTTCTGTAACTGCTCCCATAAATATATAACAGCTCGAATTGTTATTATCCAGCTTTTCACAAAGGGATAAGTATTTGTGACATCTTTTTCATTGTTCAAATCAATCAGTTTCCACGCATTCATTTCAGATAATAATTTGCTTTATAACTTGATATGAGGAGAGCCATTCAAGTTCCTCAAAATTAAATAATGAAAACTTACCTTCTGTAATTGCTCCCATAAAATATATAACCGCTCGAATTGTTATTATCTAGCTTTTCACAAAGAAATAAGTATTTGTGACATCTTTTTCATTGTTCAAATCAATCAGTTTCCACGCACTCATTTCAGATAATAATTTGCTCCATAACTTGATATAAGGAGAGCCATCTTTTAGCACGGTTCTATACATTTTATTGTCATCGTTGTATCGCTTGTGACCATTTAAAGAATCGAAGAGATCGTCAATTAATTGAGCGAATATTGCTGTATCCAGTGCTACAGAAGACTAATCAATCAGTTTCCACGCACTCATTTCAGATAATAATTTGCTCCATAACTTGATATAAGGAGAGCCATCTTTTAGCACGGTTCTATACATTTTATTGTCATCGTTGTATCGCTTGTGACCATTTAAAGAATCGAAGAGATCGTCAATTAATTGAGCGAATATTGCCGTATCCAGTGCTGCAGAAGGCATAATTTCACAAGCTGTCATGGAATTAATTGCTGCAGCAACAGTCGTACTCAATTGCCGTGCAGCAATTTTAACCCTCATTTTTATAAAACTATCTTTGAAATTAAAATCTTGTATTGAGATCGTCAATTAATTGAGCGAATATTGCCGTATCCAGTGCTGCAGAAGGCATAATTTCACAAGCTGTCATGGAATTAATTGCTGCAGCAACAGTCGCACTCAATTGCCGTGTAGCAATTTTAACCCTCATTTTTATGAAACTATCTTTGAAATTAAAATCTTGTACTGTCAGTTTGTGTAATTGTTTAAATGGTCTCGTCTGGTCTATTTCGAAAATTGTTCTTATATGTTCAAATTTTGCAATTTTATTATTTTCGAATCTAATTTTACATTTTAGTAATGCATTTCGCGTACATTTGAGTAAGTGAGGGACATCGTAAATCATCACTATTGTTTCATTATTGATAGTAAAAGTGTACATAGTTGGGTCAATTTGATTTTCGGCAAACAGCTCTGTAATAGCCCTTCTTTGGGTGGAATCCTGGTCGCAAACTGTTGCTTTTACTATTATTCCAATTTTTTGTAGTTCAGAAATTACGTTCTTTATTATAGCCTTAAGACTCAGACAAGAAATTGTAGTAAAATAGTAAGCTACAACTTGCTTCCAGGATTTCCGTAAACCTCTTATCATTAAAACAAGAGCATGGTTTGCAGGTTTGCTTGTCCGACCCAACTCTCCTAGGTCTTCGTAGTCAATTATTTTTTGCTTATAAGCTTCATAATAAAAGTCATTGTCTAAAGATACTTCATCAAACAGTAAAGCACAATATCGGTCCAACGGATTCATTTCATCACTTTTGATTTTTAATTGTTGCAATAATAATTTGTTAATTCCAGTATCAAAAGGGACCTTTGAAAGAATATTTTGCAACGTACGAGTAGATGGTAACTGAAAGTAGTTAGACAGATATTTATATACCCGTGGACTGCGCTTGTAAAGTGATAAAGCAAAAATCTTATCTTGTTCTGTCCATCTTCTCGCAAAAGATGACCGGTCTACGTTTCGTAATTGAGAGTCAATGAAATTTTTGTTAGGAGTGGCAGGTAGTGTTTGCGAGAAAGTAAACACGTCCTCTGAGATGCAAAAAAATAAAAAAAGAACAGATTTATTCAGTGCAGAAAAGAAAGATTGTAAACGTTACAAACTGTACGCGATGAGCACGGCAGCACGACTAACAGTTCTTTTTAGAGAAGTGGGGCGAGCTCGGAGGAGCTCGGGGTTTGTCGTAAGTAGTCGTTGCGGACATGTGATTGGCGGTCGCGAATTGCTACGAGCGGGCTCGTTTGAAAAATAAGGAGAAGTAAAATTAAAAAAAA
>NW_017257235.1:0-2078 GCF_001594055.1 Mycetomoellerius zeteki | reverse complement strand
CTTAATATATTTTCCTATTTTATTAGGACTACGAAATGACACCCTGATGTCGTTACTGTTGAGCCGTTTAAATTTCTCTGTGTGAAGAGGAATAAATGGTACCGTAAGCCACGATGCAGATTCATTAGTACAGACATTGTCAACCAAATCTTCATGTAATACACATTTATTTTTAGTTTTAAGTAGATTTTTTATACGTTGATTAACAGTGTTGAAAATGAATGTCAATGGATAATCGTTCTCTAGTAAAATGTTAATAATAAAAGTTAAATTTTTCTTGTGAAATGCGAAGTCAGAAAGTAAAAAAGCTCTGTCGACTAACGAAAAAATTGTGCCTTTCTTTTGTGCAATTGGGTGATTCGAATGAAAATTTAAAAATCTTCCTGAAAAATACGTTTATATTGTAATGTGACTTTATATTGTATTGTGATTAGATTTTCAAGAATCATTGACCACGAATGGTATGTGAACGGCGTAGAATTTTACATCCGAACAATATTTATTATGCGTTTTTACAAGAACTTATTGTATATCAAATCCATGCAAAATGGTATCTGAAGAGGGCTCAATCTGGTAGCCGAAACTTGTAATGTGTTTCTCAATTTATTTAATTAAATGTTATCTTATATTTTATATTCAGACATTTTATATTTGACTCAATCTTTTATGTTTCACCAATTTTCGGACTAATTTTTTGCGTATTGACTCTTACTTCGCCCTTTATTGTTTTTGATAAATATAAAAGGGCTAAAAAATAAAAAATCAAAATCAATTAAATAAAAAATCAGACCCATATCTTATTTTTGCTCGATTTCGAAGGGTCAGAATGACACTTCCAGTATTAATCAACTCACAATATCTAATTACTCACAAACCGGTGTGGATTCTGAAAGAATCGACATAAATCCTTTGTATTTTAGTGAGGCACTGTCTCTCGATACATTACATGAAAAATGGTTTGTCAACTTGAGTAGCTCTGACATTCCTTTGGAGGTTCAGTATTTATTACAACTGGGTGAAAAATTTGGTCTGCCTATAAACAAAGATAATAAAGAGAAAACTTTAATCGAATTCATTAAACACATAGAAAATAATTTAAATGGTCGCTCAAAAAATATAACTAATTTTGTCAGAAACAATTCTGTTCCCATTCTCAACAGATTTTTTAATGACTTTCCTTCTCTTAAATTCACTGATAAACTTATTTTACAATTGCTACACGTGCCAAAAAATTCATTAACGACCATCCAAATATACTCATTACTAACGCCGACAAAGGAAATGTCACTGTGGTTCTCGACAAAGATGTATACGTATCCAATATGGAGACGATTCTTTCAGATACCAACACTTACATATTAATAGATAAAGATCCGATCAAAATAAAACTGACTCACAACTTACGTACATTACTTGTGAGATGGAAGTGCAATCGATTTATTGACGAACCTACATACAGAAGATTACTCACAACGGATGGTATTATACCTAGGGCTTATTGCCTGACAAAAATACACAAAGACGGTAACCCTTTACGAGTGATTGTGTCTTCTATCAACAGTCCATTATATTGCCTTTCTCTTTTTTTGCATAACATTATTAACGACAGTATTCCAAAAGCTCCGATCCATATAAAAGACAGTTTCCATTTAGTTAACAAACTAAATAGTACTCATTTTGATTCTCAATATGTTTTGGCTTCGTTGGATGTAATATCTCTTTTTACTAATATTCCTGTCGATCTAGCGATAAATAGTATCGATAGGAGATGGGATTACATTTCGACGAAGACAAACATATCTAAACAAGAATTTATCACTGCAGTTAGCTTTATTTTGAATTCAACTTTTTTTGCTTTTAACAATAAAACATACAAACAAGTATTTGGTACTCCTATGGGCTCACCGTTATCACCGATAATTGCTGACATTGTTATGCAAGACTTAGAAGAAATGGCAATCAATAAATTATCTGTACAGCCTTTGTTCTACTACAGATATGTGGACGATGTCATCCTTGCACTTCCGTCTAACACTATTGATGATACATTAGATACATTTAACTCTTTACATAATAGA
>NW_017257234.1:3389-20203 GCF_001594055.1 Mycetomoellerius zeteki | reverse complement strand
TATTGTAATATTAGTATTATCTAAACAGCAAGCTTGTGAAACAGATGCTGTATTATTCTTCAAAGCTTGACACATAGTGGTATGAGACCAAATTCCCGCATCATTGAAAGAACCTAATTAGAATATATTTTATAACTTAATTTAAAAGAAACTTTACTCTTACACATTTTAATAATATAAAAATAAGTAAATTTACCATAATTCCCAATGTCTACCCAAATAAAACGATAGCGTGCATCAGCAATGGCCATTAATACAAAGCTAAAGAAGTTTTTATAATTATAAAATTCGCTACCAGAATTAGCCGGAGTTTGAATATAATAATGTTTGTCATCAATTGCGTCTATGCAGTTTGAAAAATTCCAGATGTTATTAAATTCATCTGCAATTTTCAGCCGTTCATCTTCTTGCTGTGGACATCGTAGATATATCAGTTGTAAAGTTTCCCATATAGCTTTACACACTTCAGGAATAATACTGTATAGGGTTGATTTCCCAATACGAAAAAATCGTGTCGTTGTAGTAATGCTATCACCATGAGCAAGGAAACTAAAAATAATGGGAAGTTTATAATAATTTAAAAAAACTAAAGCTTAAGGGAGGAGGGTCATGTAAAATCGAATTTTTTGACACTTTTTTTTATTGTTTATAAAATTCATTTAACATCTGAAGAATGTATTTTTAATGTTATAAACTCAAATTGGCATTAAACTTTCGCCAATACGTACGACACTAATCGCGTGAATAGACAGAACCATAGAAGCCACAGCAGATCAAAAGAGGCCAGGACAGCTCGAAAACAGGAATTAACGGCTCAAATGGACGATTTCGCAGAGGAGGAAAGCATATTAGATTGGCATTGCAGATTAAACTTATATAGCGGTATGTCTACTTAATCATTAATTGAATACTACTTTTTCCTATCGAAAACTTTAAACGCGTTTTTCTCAAAACACATTTTTTCGCACGCCGTGCAACCTAGCTCAAAAATTAATTGACCGATCGACTTCAAATTTTACACAGATATTCTTTAACTTATTGATCATATCTTGAACCTAAAATATCATTAAAAAATCAATAATAAATATTGTTTATAACAAATTGTTTGTAAAAAGAAAGATCGATTTTTTTTTAAAGTGTCCTGAATTTTTAATTTTAGATTTTTTTTTAAATTTAGGTTCAAGATTTGCGCAAGATCATATTTTAACGAAAAAATTTTGGTTTTTTTATTTCAGATAATTAAGACGACTTGTAGCCTGCACTGCGCAAATAAAACGAGTCATCTTTGAGCAGATGTAGCGTCGCCATTTTGAATTTTTATAGCACTAAAAAAATTTTTTCTGACAGAATTTATTGTTAATATTACGATGTTTTTTTACTAAAATTTAATAAACCTGTTCATTTCTTTTAAATAAATTCGTAAAAAAACGCCTGTTTACATGACCCTCCCCCCTTAAATGGATAAAAATCAAATTAATTAATTACAAGGAGTAGGGGAGGTCGAGGTATTCTTGGACACACTTTTATTTTGTCCGGAAACTCTAAAAAAAATTGCTTTTTCTCAAAATTTCAAAGCTTGATTTTGTGGTACGATAAATAACCTTTCTTTTGGTACCAGCAATTTGACCTAATTGTTTAAAATTGTACACTCTGTATCAGTTGGCGCAAAAAACTGGTTTTTGAGATTTTCAAAAATCTCGGGGTATTATTGGACAGTTTTGTAAATCGATAAAAAATGAAAATTATTGCTGGAAAACGTTTATTTGTTAATGAAAAGGAAAGAATATATTATAATGAATAAAATAAAGTGAAAAATATCGATGAAAATTATTGAGAATCGCAGTTAAGGCACGTGAAAGTGTTCGGGTTTGCTCCGGCACAACTCAAGTGAACACCTCGATCACGATTAGAAATTGCCGAAAAACTAATGCTTTGTTGAAATTATGCATGAAAAATCACTTATACGCATCAAACACACGAAGTTATGTTGTGAACTGTCAAGAATTAAGTGTCCAATAATACCCCGAACGCTCATTTTTACAACATGTCGGCGTATAAGTAACACAATGCAAATTTCATACAAAACTCTTATATGCGTCGAAAGCTTAAAGTTCAAAGAATATTATAAATATATTTACCTGACTTGGTTCGTCGAAAAATGTTGTCAAAATGAACAAAACACTAAGTGAAAAAAACACTTTACAAACATCAAAATTCTGTTTGCTATCATAGCGAGGTAACAATGCGTCAAAACAAGTCAAGTGCTCAATAGAAAATGAGATTATGATGAGACGAGTCGATGCTAGTTGGTGGAGACCCCAAGCGTTACAAACGGGAAAAATATCGCGCTGTCCAACAATACCCCGTGTCCAATAATACCCCGACCTCCCCTACAAATTACAAGGAGTATATAAATCTGGATGTTTATTAGTAATTTTGAACAAAATATAGTTTAAACAATAGACTCATAATGACCGGGTATAAGATCAAAACGTCTGTCATTTAAATTATATTTTGTTTAGCAATAAACATTTACCTAAGCTCGTAACTTTTAATTTATTAATTTGTTTTATAATAATGTCTCTAATCTTAAAAATTTATAAATGATTGGTTATATATATATATAAATGACAAGAGAGTGAATATATATAAACATAATTTTAATCAATTACAATACTTTAATGTAACAGCATGACGAATTTCTGATGATAAAGGTTCTCTGCGACTCCTCTTTCGTAATTTTGGCTCCAAAAGATGATGTAAATAATTAAATTGTTGTACAGACATTCATGTAAATTGAAAAAATTCTTCGTGATCGTGTAATTTAAAATAGATGAATAGTTTTCTATGAGCACCAAAATTTTCTCGCATATCAACAGAAATATGAGGTTTAACCCACCATCTTTTTCTTCTTACTTGATATTTGTTCTTTAACAAGTCTCATTTTTGTAATTTGTACCCAAATTAATAGCAAATTGCAACAAATTATTAAAGTTTTATTGTTCATTGATAATTATAACCTCACTTTTCACACTACGACACACTGCAACTAACTGCGACTAAATGTAGAATGATATGTAGTAATAATATCTGACATGCAACATTCGACATACGGTTAGCGACATCTGGCAACGACATACGTCTTATTGTAGAACAGGCTTTAACAGAGTTATGATTATGTAAAATGATGTTATCATATCTGTTCGTAAAGTTGAGATATGGCGGAGTCAACTCAAGATTAAGACAAGCTTCCAGAAATCGAATTTTAATATGTAAAGCCGTGTTAGATTTCAAAAGTTTAATAAAGATTTTAAGTAACATACACGTATGTAAACCGAAATATAGTCTAATAAATGTAAAAAAAAGGTAGTGTATTTCAACGCATTTTTAAACTCACGTATAATCAAGTTAAAATCAAATAAACGGCTCAATTAATAAAAAATTCTATTATAACAATCATGAGCTAGGAGCCAATATGATATATTTGTTACAAAGTTAAAATTAATATATTATAACGCATGTTTATGTTTGCGCTTGATGAAGCAGTTATAATGATAAAACGGATCAAATGATAAAAATTCAAAACATAATAACCTAATACAAAAATTCAAAACATAATAACATAATACAGAAATTAAACGTCGAAAATTAGTAACAATGTTCATAATTATACACAAAACGTTTCGACCTATCATGAGATCATCTTCAAGTTGTTAAAATAATATCCGGGATATAATATCTTTAATATATATAAAAAGAATAAAAATTATTATACGTGTATATGTAACATTGGCAGACAACATATCAACAGTAATATTGAGCGAACTGTTCCAAACTGAGTACTAAGTGCATTCAAACTCAAGGAGATACATCAAATTACGTCTTAATATTTTTGCTATTGTAATCTTACAATTGATATGTTGTCTGCCAATGTTACATATACACGTATAATAATTTTTATTCTTTTTATATATATTAAAGATATTATATCCCGGATATTATTTTAACAACTTGAAGATGATCTCATGATAGGTCGAAACGTTTTGTGTATAATTATGAACATTGTTACTAACTGAATTTTCGACGTTTAATTTTTGTATTATGTTATTATGTTTTGAATTTTTGTATTAGGTTATTAGGTTTTGAATTTTTATTATTTGATCCGTTTTATCATTATACTATTTCATCAAGCGCAAATATAAACATGTGTTATAATATATTAATTTGAACTTTGTAACAAATATACGTATATCATATTGGCTCGTAGCTCATGATCGTTATAATAGAATTTTATATTAAACGACTTAAGCGCCACACATAGTAAAATAAATGTACTCTCAAGTTACCAAAAAAAGGAAATATATCTCGTATACTGGCTTGAGCGCCAAATTCATCAAAAACCAAAAACCTCGTACTCCCATCGCCTTTCAGAGATCGCACGTAGTCCAGTCTCGAGTTGTAAGGATTGAGTTCCTTGACTCGAAATTCGGACCGACATACACACTGCTCGTAGGAAACAGGTGTTATAGCATCCCTTCAGGACGTTGACCCATATTCCGGAGCGATAAGAAGTACGTCCGACTATCAGGTGTTCGCCTCTGCGCGTATACCTGAGATAAAGTCTGAATGTCCTTCCATATCCTCTCCATCTCCATCCTTGTCTCTCCCATTCAATATCTAATTTCCAAGGACGTAACAAATTATTAATAGTAATGTTTGCGATATGGTGTTTTGTGATCACGGTGAGCGTCTTTATTTTCGGGATAATTAATTATAATGTTAAAGTTTTTTTGATAAATTAGTGTGTGTGTGTGTGTGTGTGTGTGTGTGTGTGTGTATGTGTGTGTGTGTGTGTGTGTGTGTGTTTTACATATTCTCTATTTCGATATTTCCAATATTTCCTTTATTTTTTTTTCTTTTTCTTTCATTCTTATTTGGGTTTAATTTCTGGCATTTAAATTCTCGATGTAGAGGAGCTCACCATGACAAGATAACTTTTATTCACAGTTTATATATGTTAATTTGTGGTGTCTCTGAAGAAGGCTCAAAAGTGCCGAAACATGTATGCGCGTTTAATAGAATAAAAAAGTTTTTACGCTTTACGTATTATTTGCGCGACGTCTTCTGCGCCTGACTCCTATTGCTCTTATTCTTTCCAATTTCTTTTGATTTATAAGGAGTCTTTGTTAGTTTGATTTGTTATACGGATTTATTAACAATCAATATAGAAGAATCAATATAGATACAACATTAATAAAACATTGACACTTCGACATTCAACATTGCAACATCTTAGCAACATTCTTTCAATGTTCTATACTGTATGGAGATGAGGCACCCTAAATTTTCGACACTTTACTAAAAAGCCACCTTAAAAATTTTTATTTAATATTTCTAAAATACAAACAGACACAGCCAGTACGCACGCAAAATGAGTATACGATGCATTGTACCTATGACTCGCCTTCAGGTAGTTGGAACCAAGCATCGCAGTAACAGACACTCGATGTTCATTCCGGTTCTTTTTTGTTAGGATATGTGTAGGAAAATCCATATATATTCACTTAGACGTGATGTAAGATAGAGTCTACAGTTTTTCTACATTGTTGGTACTCTTTCTTTCTATGTGTAACCATGAGCAAATACCATCTTGATCAAAAAGTTCCCGGAATTACCACCAGGTGATGCTCTGAGTCAGTTGATTTGAGTTCTGTTTTTTTTGGTTAGGTTGCCACATCTATCATTGACATTTCCACCAAATTTTATCGTCATAGCTTGACATTTGTAAAAGTTACGCCGTCTTGAGTACATCTACCTCTGCGCGGTTTTCGATTTTTTACAGTTTTAAATGGAGTTGAATTTGCAACATCCGTGAATTTTTTACCAAGAATGAAACGAATACCATTCAACAGCCATCAAATTCACCCGATATGGCTCCCTGCGATTTTTTTCTGTTCGATCGAATCAAAAAACCAAGGATGTTGCAAATTCAACTCCATTTTTAAAACTTTTTAAAATATTTTTTTTAGATTTTTTCAAAAGATGGGCCACATTAAGAAAAATTAATTATATTTTTTTGTTAATTTGATGAAATAATGAGCAACACAAACCGTCTTTATCGGCTCTTTAATATTTTATTTATCTATAAAATTCTCTCTCTCTCCATATTAAAATATTTTAATGAACATAAATTGAAAGTGACATCCTTACTTTTCAATCATTGAAAGGCAGTTATTTTTATTTAATTAATTACAAATTACATTTATACGTTAGACTATTGTTTTTAAAAAATAAGGTGGAGGTATTATAACTAGATGATCAACTTGCTTCACACCGCCGATGAAGGGTTCTGTGATATCCGAAACGATCGGTTTTACATTTAATGTTAACTTATTTTGAACAAATTAGAATTTTTGGTCGTTCACAATTATTGGCCTTTTATTAATTATTGTAATTACATTTATATTCTGACACACACAGTTATCATATATTATACTAATATATCATACAGAGTAGCCCACGTAAAGCGTTACATGCTAATAACTAAAAGTATTTGTCCTATCAAAAAATTGTTCATGAGAAAGTTTCATATATTCGAGGGGCCTTTTTAACTAGGTAAACAAAAATCCACCCCCGTCCCGCCTTGAAGAGGAGCGGAGGGTAACTTCAAAGTTTCAAATGAGACTCCCTGTAAAATGTTACATATTTGGATTCTTCGGGAAAAAACAAGTAAACTTTGTCTGAAACTTTTCTTTGAAAAATGCTTCAGTCAAAAGTTATGAACATTTAAACTCTAATGTAGAGTGCATTGAAATTAATGATAAATTAAATAAGACTTATAGTTTTTCTGTTATTTTTATTTTATTAAATTTTCTGACCATGAACATCTAAACACTTATTAATTCTTTTCACAAAACTTTGCCTAACTCTAAACAACATTTCTGGATTCACCTTAATAAATGTTGCTTCATCAGAAAAAAGAATATTTTGCAAAAATAAATCATTTATCATGGCATCACGCATCCAAAATATTACACGACATTCAGTTTCCAAAAGTTCCTGAGTCAAAATCAAACGATACGGATGAAGTTTTTGTTTTCTTCAAAATCCGCTGTATTGAAGATCGTCCAACTCTAGATGTGTTTGCTAATTCGCGTTGATTGACATGTGAATTTACTTCAACTGCAGCGAGAATATTAGCATAATTATCATTATTAATTATTGGATTTGCTTTTTGTCTTTTAATTGCACTTAATTGACCATGTACACGCGTACACGCAAACGATTTTTTAAACGAAGAAATGCCATATGCGATTTTTTAATATTATAACGTTCTAAAAATGATTGCGCTGCACTTCAATAATTTTTCTCACCTTCTCTCAGAATTAACAAAATATTAACTTCCACGTCAAAATGAGCCATGATTTTCGAACTTGATAGCATGAAAATCAGCTCATAATTGACTAAATACATAGTAGATCTGTATTTATGTTTCCCGATAAATGTGTATATTTATGTTTCTTTTGGTTAACATCAAAGTCGGTTTCGTTTTCATTGTATTATGAACACAATTTTGTGTCAATGGAGTTCAATCATGAATAAAATAGCTAAAGGTTTAAATGTTCATAACTTTTGATAAGAGCATTTTCCAACGAAATATTTCAAACAAAGTTTACTTGTTTTTCCCAAAGAAAAGTTTTAGTAAAATCCAAATATGTAACATTTTAGAGGGGGTCCCATTTGAAACTTCGAAGTTACCCTCCGCCGCTCTTCAAGAGGGAACGGGGATGGATTTTTGTTTACGTAATTAGAAAGGCCCCTCGAATATATGAAACTTTCTCATGAACAACTTTTTGATAGGACAAATATTTTTAGAGTATTAGCTTGTAACGCTTTACGTGGACCACCCTGTATGATATATTAGTATAATATATGAGATAACTGTGTGTGTCAGAATATAAATGTAATTACATTAATTAATAAAAGGCCAATAATTGTGAACGACCAAAAATTCTAATTTGATCAAAATAAATTCACTTTAACATTAAATGTAAAACCGAACGTTTCGGGTATCACGGAACATTTCATCGGCAGAGTAAAGCAAGTTGAACATCTAGTTATAACACCACCACCCTTATTTTTTAAAAACGATAATCTAACATTTAAATATAATTCGTAATTAATTAAATAAAAATAACTACATTTCAATGATTGAAAAATGAGGATGTCACTTTCAATTTGTGTTCATCAAAATATTTTAATATGAAAAGAGAGAAAATTTTATAGATAAATAAAATATTAAAGATCAGATAAAGACGGTTGCTCATTATTTCATCAAATTAACGAAAAAATATAATTGAATTTTTCTCAATGTGGCCCATATTTCGAAAAAATCTAAAAAAAATATATTTTTTAGACAAGTTGAACAGAAATTGACATGAAATTTTTTTAAGGTGGTGAATCAACGGAATTGGGGTGAAAAAATATTTAAATGTTATTTTTATTTTTTGCAGAATTGAAATTCTGCATTGAAAAGATTTTAAAAAAATCCTCATAAGTGTTTTGGAGTAACCAATTTTTCAGAATTTTTTCAGAATTTTATTTGAATTTTTACTAAATTAAATTCGTAAATTTGTTAAAAATGGTTTTTTCGCTGTAACTTATTGATCAGGTATCTCCATATAGAAACCTAAAATTTGATATGTAAGTGTCTTTTTATATGAGTAATCTTAGAAAAAAATAGGTTAACTCTAAAAGCCGTGGGGGCATTTTTATCGTACTTATTCCGCTAGATCCTTTGCTATCAATAAGTGAAATGATAAATAATGGATTGTTACGTCCAAGCCCTTGGAAATTAGATATCGAATGAGAGAGACAAGGATAGAGATGGAGAGGGTATGGAAGGACGTGCAGACTTTATCTCACAGGTATACGCGCAGAGGCGAATACCTGAGAGTCGGACGCACTTTTTATCGCTCCGGAATATGGATCAACGTCCCGAAGGGACACTATAACACCTGTTTCCTACGAGCAGTGCATACGTCGGTCCTAATTTCGAGTAAAGGAACTTAATCCTTATAACTCGGAACTGGACCACATGTGATCTCTGAAAAGCGATGGGAGTACGAGGTCGTTTTTGGTTTTTAAAATGAAAGGAGAGTAATCATTTTAACAATGTTCTAATTGTATGGATTGTGAGGCGTCTTATGTAGGACAAACTAGTAGATGTCTAAAAACTCGGATAATGAACATAAAAACCACATTAATAGAAATATCACGCAGTTATCTGTGATTACACAGCATCGATTAAATGATTCTCATGAATTTGATTGGGATAACATGCAGATGTTGGATAGAGAAAAAATTTGGCATAAAAGATTGTTATCTGAGATGATATATATAAAAAGACAAAAATTAGGTCTTAATTTACAAAATGATACAATGTCTCTCAACGATTTATATATGGACTTATTCTCTGGGAAGTAATGCTTTCATTCCTTGTTTATTATATTTTTAATAAGATTGAAAGACCGCTAATGTTAAACATAATAATTTTAAATTAAGAAGCGCCATAACGGTCAGAACGTTAAGATGTTGAACTATTGTAAATTCATTTAAATGAATTAATTTTCAGAAATGATAATTGCGTGCCGATATGGTTGTCGGACTTTCAACGCAATCAAATCTGAAAATATTAATAATCCCCCCAAATTCCCCAACTTAAAAACTGTAATAAAACTCGGTAGTCTAAAGGCTTAGGACGCTCGCACGGAATGCAAGAGATCCGGGTTCGACTCCCGGCCGAGGCATTATTTTTCGCAATAAGTTTTATTACAGTTTTTAAGTTGGGGAATTTGGGGGGATTATTAATATTTTCAGATTTGATTGCGTTGAAAGTCCGACAACCATATCGGCACGCAATTATCATTTCTAAAAATTAATTCATTTAAATGAATTTACAATAGTTCAACATCTTAACGTTCTGACCGTTATGGCGCTTCTTAATTTAAAATTATTATATTATATTTTTGTTTATACCGCATTGACTTTGTAATTGGACGTTCTGTTGGCTTGCTATTTTCTCGCGAGATCTCAGTTAAATCTTATCTGTCGAACTGAGAAAATGACTAGTTTTGATTTGGTTGTCTCATGTAAGTAATTTAAATTAATATTAAAGATATTTTGACTCACTTTGATCAACATCTGTGTAGTGAATCTAACAGTCCAGTGAAACGTGTACCAAATGAATAACCATGCAATTCTGTTAATCATGTAAGTTCGTTGTTGTCAAAAATTTGTACTTTTTAATGATACATAATTTAAGTAATAGTGAGATATGTTTTGTACAATACAGTAAATTTACCAATCTAATGACCAGGATTTAATAGGACAATACTATGATTTGATATTTGTGTTAAGGGACAATCAATTGGGGTGAATATGTATTGAAAAGGATCTCAACCAAAGGTCGAAACGTCTACGGTGTTACTGTACTAAATTGTACATCTATGTAATTTTTATTTTCACATTAAATTCTAGTGTTGGCTCATAAAGGCTTGTGAGAGTGTTATTTTGATTTAATCTGTTGAGCCTTGAAAGAATATTTGAAAAATTCTTTTTTTGTCTTCTGTCCGTCCGTGTCTCGCGGTGTCGTGGTTCATATAGTCGTTTTTTTAGGAGGTGGTTCCGTGGTAGCATGTGTCTAATTGGGAAATTGGGGAATCAGGTTCGCAGGATTTTGATATGATAACAGTTTTGACTGGTCATTGGGAAATTTCCCTCAAGTTAGCTCCGTCTGCTGTGTTGGTTTTGATTCATTCTTATTCTTATTGGTTATAAGGTATCACCTCCCTAAAGGTTTCAGACTCACGATCACCTATTGGAGAGTTTCATTTCTGGGGAGGGATGGGTTGCAAATTACCTATTTCCCTTTTATCAGCGTTTGTTTAAGGGAAAAAGTAATCTACTTTTTATCAACATTCCTGGATTTAGTTAATCTTGTTCCTTGGGAAGCAAGAAACGTGAGTTATTATTTTGTTGATTTTCCTACCATCGGAAAGTGTCATTATTAGATTTATGATCCTTTCTTAAGCCTATGCGCAAGACTATTATCATTAGACGTGCGTGATATCGGCGTGGGATGATTCAACATCTTACCTTCTCTCGAGAATCGCGTTCATGATATGACTCTTATCGGCAAGAATCGATTCTTGATCCGGCTTAGCACCTTGGTGCTAACGGCGCGGGTTGAAAATGATTATTAGATTTATTTCTCCACGGTGCTCGAGAGGAGATTAAATGCTTAGTTATCGCGGGTTGCTAAATTCTAAATAAACATATTTTTCTGCTGGGAAAGTTTCTTCGAATTTATGTTATCGATTGAATTTGTTCTTATCTTATTTTATTGATCGAACGATTGTAAAACGAAGAAATCGTGGAGTCCACTGGACGTAACAATGATACTCTTTGAAATATCATAAAGTTCTTCGAATACGATAATAAATTTTATTATTCATAGTAATATATCGATATAATCAATATATTTTTTTGACAAATTCCATTTCACTTTAGAAAAAAGTCATGTTTCGACAACATACATATATACCATATTTTTCAGTAAACTAAAGCGTACTACATCTGGTGCAAACTACATCTGGTGTAAACAATTTTTTGATATATAACTAATAACAGGGGGAAGCTGCAACAAGTCTCCAAACAGAAAATGTGTTTTCTGCCAAAGGAATCATCATCTGTATCTGTCGTATCAAAGATTTCACATAATTGTAGATTGATAAACATAAGTGTCACATTCGAAATTATGGATACTTCATCGATTATAAATAATTCGACAGTCTTTAATTTGTCTCTCAAAGTTTTCAAGACCATGTCTGATAAGTGCGTATACTTTGCCGAAGATTCATGGGTCACGGCATGAAGAATAGAGATAAGGAGGCCGAACTGCGTGTTCAGGACACGCGGCCAAAACCGATCCTCGATTGTTGTATCTATAGATACCTATAGATGGCACTGCAATCTAAGCGTACCGAATGGCTATTGGCTTAGAGTTGAGGAGGAAGAGAGATTGCAGGGTGGAGAGTTAAAATCGTGCATATATTGTGTACAAAATTAATCCGGTGACATTTGTTATTGTTTTTCCATCGATTATTAGTAATATTTCTCATAATACTGAATGTGACATAAAAGTGCGAAGACCAAACAATGCAAACAGTTTTCAAAGTTTCGCGTTTTTTCGGATATGCACTCACTTTTTTTTTGTCATTTTCCACTGCACTAGTAAAAACTCACAAAACCAAAACAGAACTAATACGTATATAATCAAGTCCACCATGTACACGCACCGGCAGGAATGGTATCCTTTGGTGACTAGGTTAGTGTACGTTGTCGCCAGTCTCGCCTACAGATACTAAAAGGAGAGATCGGCCAAAGCCCGGCATGATGTTGTGAAACCGGAAATCACGTGATCTTGGAAATGCGCGCCAATATATCAACGCCAATTTTGATACATCACATAACACTACTTGTTTGTTATAACTTTGTTATATTAAAGTTGTAAAGAATAATTATTAGAAAGTTTATTTTTCGTAAATATATATAGAATTGTGGTTAAAATAGACAAAAACGTGCAAAACATATTAAATTCGAATATAAAAGTTGTTTTCCATTTACACATAGTGATACTAAATCTGAAGTGATATGAATATTTTATATTCAAATAATGATTTTACTACTTGTTTATTTTGATGAAAACTTATCGCATAATAACACAAATTTCTAACCTCATATTTAATGTGAGTTAAGAAGACTTAATAAAACACACGGTCTTGAGTTTGTGCAGATTATTGGCAAAAATATGATTGGTTTTGCACTTAGTTCCTCACTGGATCTAAATGTATAAACCAATCATATTTCAGAATTTTACAACAGTTGCAAAGCTGCTTTCTCTGCTGAACGCAGCCAATCATGCCAATATAGAAGCCGACACAGGTTATACATATGTAAAAAATGAACTTTATTAACAAATTAGATGTTTTGGTCATCTTTAGTAACAAATTGACGTAATCGAAAAATGTATATTGTAAAGTACGCTAATGTAGAGAGTCACAGTGATATAAAATTACAATGATTAATGTGGTCCAAATTTAAATCTTCATCAATAATAATAAGTTTTTTCAATATATTAAATAAAATAAGAAATATTACTTTATTCAATATATTGAATAAGAAAATTATTTGAAAATTATTAAACTAATCGATATTGATGAAATCACTCCTAAGTGATGATTGTACCATCTGAAACACAATACATAATTTAGTTTCTTACTCTTAGTGACTAAAATTATGATTAAAAAAAAAAATAAAAAAGGGAAACACAAAGAGAGTATATATTAAACAAATTTATTATAAATTTATATAAACTTACAAGCAAAAATTATTATAAATTTTATAAAAACTATTAAAAATAAATATTTATCATGCCTTAAAATGTTTAAATCACAAACACAATGATGCATTGCCATGCTCTTACTAGAATAAGTTATATTTTTTGTCACAGGCATTTTTTTAGATGATAATCTCATACGTAATGTATAGTATCGTGAAATAATTTTAGTTTTCAAATTGTGACAAGGTGGAAGAGTGAATGATATATCTTGGCAGATTTCCATAAAAAATTTCTTTAAGTTGACGCTTTCTTTGTGATTGTTCATATATTCTTGAAATATTCGAAACTTTGTCTCAATTTGAATGAAAAAACGTAATGTTGTTGCATTAGTAAAAAATAAGATATTATTTTGACGAGCTCTAATGCGTTAATGTACTATAGTAATAAAAATTTGCATTTTTATTTCCTGTTGCAAATATACATGCTTTGCAAGCATTTTCATTTTTGAAAATATTCATTATTAAATAACCAGCTATATAGTGCAATTTGTTTATATCTGTATTGTTTAAAGTAACAGTGCATGTTTTGCAGTAATTGTAAATCTCTGTGCGAATTGCTGGTCGGATTGTGTCGTGAGTACTAGAAGTACGGTTTTGTATGACATTTAAAAATTCTGAAAGATACTCTCGGTCATCTTCTTGGTAACTACTGTTTTTAATATCTTTCATATATTGAGCAATAGTAATTAATTTTAAATTATTCTTAAATTTTGAACAGCATTTGGAATTATGTTTTTTCTTCTGACAGCAGAAAATAGATTTTCTAGGCAATCTTGAGTTAAACGCGATGTTAAAAGAAATAGAAAGTCACAATCATTTATAAGATATTGTGATAAATCAATTACAGTCATGGTGGATAAAATTACAGCACTTTGGAACGGTTTCCAATGACCTTTATCTCCTACAGCTAAGTCTCTGAATAATATTATTACTTCGTTAAGAAAATCTATAACTTCTTTGAACTTTTCATTTTTTAATTTACTTAAAGCCAATGATAACTTTCGGTTAGACATTAAATCAAACCATTACCGTAAAACTGAAATAAACTATGCGGTACTTTGACGTCCATCATTTGGATTGTCATTATATAAAAATCGCAGTGCCGAACTAACTTCATTGCTCATAATGCTCATAGCGTAAGATACTTTCATTTTTTGAAAATGAAACTTATTTCCCTCTACGTAATCTTTCTTAACTTTTGGAGCTAATTTTATAACACAATTTTCGTCTTCTTTTATTACATCAGACAAGTATGAAGCCCTAACATCACAAGTTGGCAGATTATACTTGTCAACGAAGTATTGCGGTATTTTGAACACTTTTTTCAGCAGAAAACCACAAACAATATTTTTTAATGCATGCGGAACATCCGAACAAAAATATAATTTGCGATTTGCATCGCAAATATGTTGGCAATAATAATTAATTTGTATTCGTGATATTTTTATGCTGAATTCCTTCCACATTGACTGATTGTTACTACCCATATCTGAAATAACAGCTTGAACTGATAAGCCAATATTTTCCGCTTTTGAAATAATTTTGGTTACTATTAATTTCAAAACATCTCCTGTGATCGCGTCGTTCCTATAAAGTAATATGCTGTCTGCTTCCATCTACTAGCCAATCCAGCTAACATAAAACACAATGCATGAGTTGCAATATTCTTTTGTTCTTTCTCTGATATAGTGACATGTCCATACTCAGTACCGGAACTATGGTCGTAAAATTTTCCCGGAGTAATAGACATTTCATCCAGCACTAACACACAATATTTATCTGTTTGGTTTTTAAATTGAGAAACTTTAATCTTTGAAAATAAAAAAATTTCCTCACTTATCCCACTATTAAATTTAAAATTTTCCAATTTCCTCCTTAAAGTTCTAATACTTGGTAAAGGAAAATTTTGGCGTAACAGTTCATTGTACCCCGTCGTACCCAAAGAGGTTATATCCATAGAGTAGGGGAGCCATAGGAGCCTCTGTAAGTGGGAAATGTTAGACATTGGAAAGAGAAAGAATATGGGATGGCCATCTTTATCTTTGTCTAATGTTGCGCGCGCATCGAACTTTGAAAGCTGAGTGGGAAGGCATCGAAGAGGGGAAGTTTTGCCTCTGACAAAGAAGTCATATAACCTCTTTGCTGACATAGCTTAAGCAACAAAGATTATTTCCAAGAGAAAAGTATTGTGAAAGAAGTAAAAATGACAAGAACATGTATTGTTTGTAAAAAACAACCTATTCCGTTTGAGCAATCTCGAAGTTTTCACAAGTAAGTTTATCAAATAATTAATAAATTTTTATTCAAAGCCAGTTATAAAAATCGTAAAATATGAAATTAATTTAATTATGTTGTATGGTTGTGTGTGTGTGACCTTTATAGCTTTGCATTGTTTTTTGACATTAGAGTTGTTTGTTATTATTAATTTATTTATTCAAAGTACACAGCTAGGTTATTACCAAAATACACTCGTCAACAAAATTAACGCATAATCTGTTTTATCCTGCAAAACAAGGCAAATTTCGAGATACAATAACTTCGTCGAAAATCATCGTATTGAGATTTTTAAAAAAGCATTTTAAAGCTTGAAATCTCCACTTTTCAAACCTTCAAGCTTTAAAATGCTGTTTTAAAAATTTCGATACGATGATTTTTGATGAAGTTATTGTATCTCGAAATTTGCCTTGTTTTGCAGGATAAAACAGATTATGCGTTAATTTTGTTGACGAGTGTATTATCACTTAATCTAAAATTCATGCAAAAATGCAAAATATTATTTAACATTTAATTTTCAATTATAGATTTCCTGATAATGTTGAGTTGAGAAAAAAATGGATGGAAGCCATTAATGTGACAAAAGTTTGTAAGACAGCCAACATATGTAGTGACCACTTCCATGATGATTCATTTCAGCAGACTGACGGATATACAACTTTGAGACGTTTAACATAACTGCTGTCCCTTTTAATCAAAAAAGTTAGTTATCTTCTTCAATCAACAACGTACCTACTCAAGTACTTGGCGACATAGGCAACATAGGTCATTTAAGTCCCAGAAACAGTATAAAAAGGTACATTAGAATTTTTCTAAAAAGACTCTCTATACTGCAAAATAGCTTAACATTTTATAAAATAATTGTACTATTAATTGTATTACTAATGTTTAGAAAATCACCTGTTGTCGACATTCCCCCAACAAAAAAATTTTGTTTTATGATCAAAAATCAGTCAGAGTCTTTTTCAAAAAAGGATTTCAGTTCAAATGAAGCATGGGAGCGATTTGGAAAGGTTATGATTGATCAAAGACGTAAAAAGGCTGCTTCCTATATAAAGAAAATTAGATTAAAAAAAAAA
>NW_017257234.1:0-243 GCF_001594055.1 Mycetomoellerius zeteki | reverse complement strand
AGTTATAAAGAAGCAATTTCATCTGATTTTTATCAAAAATCTTTGACAGATTCTTATTAATACGCACTTCATTTTTTAACCGCTTCAGTTCTTTCTTCATAGTTACAAACTTTTTTCTCATTTTAACCCTCAACTATTCACTTCTTTTTAACAGCTTCTCCAAATTTTGTGATGTAGTGCAGTTGCAACAATCAAACGTTAAATATGTCGTAGGCCTGCTTAATGTGTTTTCGTTATCCGAAT
>NW_017257233.1:0-1505 GCF_001594055.1 Mycetomoellerius zeteki | reverse complement strand
TGTTTATAACTTGTTTTCCTGTAACCGAAATCCTTACAGGCAATTGTTACAACGGGAGTGGCTGAAGCTGCGTCAGGGAAAGGATCCACTCTCTGTCGAGCGAGAGCTCCGCTGCCGGTGTCGCAAGGGAACCTCTGCCGAGAGGAGACATAGAACCCGGAAGTCGAGATCGTCCGAAAAGAGAGCTCGTCGAATCCTGACGACACTTCGACAAGAGCGGTCCGTTACTATACCTGGAGCCCGATCGGTGTGGAGATTTAAAGCATGTAAATTTGGGAAATCATTGCTTGCTTTGAGTATCGAATTATCATCACTTGCGAAAACTGTATGGAGTAATACTCGCGAACGCACGACGAAGTTGCACCACGCTCGTGAATGAGGTCGCAGTATGTACTGATAAAAACTGCATATGCATAATTTCTTGAATAAGAGATATTCTTAGTACATAATTAGATCAGTTTATCTCAGCTGCACTTTTTCTCGTCTTAATCGTTCAGAAGGAAAAACCGCTCAAACTTCAGTCAGCACTCAATGTAATTCTTCATTACAAACGGTTTATATATTTTGCAAAAACTATAATCACATTAACCATTCGGACCAATCTTATAGCGAATTCGATTGAATACACTCAGTGCGCACTAGTGCACATTAAAGCCGTCGTTCATAATCATAAATTAACATAAAAATATTTGTTAATATAATATAAATACAAAAACTTCATTTGATTAGCATATTTTGATAGATCCTAAAATATAGACCAATCAAATGAAGAAATTCACTGAACGCTCAGTGAGTTCTGAATGTACCAATTTATTTCATTTCAAAAATGCGAAAAAATGCAAGCAAAACAAACAAATACCACATAAAGAACAAAACATACCGGATCATCGAATGCAGTTTCGAGATGTTTCAATATGCCCGTCGTCTCTTCCTTCGTGCATACGATCAGCGGTTTGTGCATAATGCTATGTTGTTCGTAATTCGCAAGCGCTTTGTGTACATTTAAGAATGGAGTGGCGACTGGCTCCGGCATGCTTACACAGCGACAATAACCCCACACATACACACGTCCTCCTTCGCCAACACCGATGCTTAAGTGCTTATTGTACACAGCGACAATATCGGACACCTTTCCCATTCGATGCTCGACCTAGTAATACAATAATTCGATCACGGAAATCTTCAATTTTTGTTATTTCCTTTATAATGACAATAAACATAAATTTACTAAGATTGGTTCACAAGAGTTTGTCTGATTGCCAATCCCTAACTGGCCGTATTCATTCCCACCCCAGGCGTAGAGGTCCCCTTCGTTCGTGAGTGCCAACGTATGCTTGTATCCGCAAACCACTTTGATTGAAGTAACATCGATTGCTCTCAGTAATTTCGTTTCATTTTGTCATTCTCAATTTTTTTTGCACTTTATTAAAATGAGAATTACCAATCACAATGCCTCTCAGTGAACCAACCAGCCGCGGCGTCCTTTGGCGCTCACAATTACCTAT
>NW_017257232.1:130505-143806 GCF_001594055.1 Mycetomoellerius zeteki | reverse complement strand
GCAATAAATAATAATTTCATACAATTACATAGTTTAAACTCAATTCAAAAGTAAAGATGTACAAACTGTTTGAATTTGTATTCGAATAATTTGCACATCTTTATTTTTGCAGATTTACACATCATTTTATAAAATCTAAATTACGAAATTTTTTAATTTTTCGAACTTTTTGCATTCTATCGCATATTCTATATTTTATTTACAACTCTTTATTTAAGTCAAAGTTGGCATTAGAGATATGCGAACTATTCTAATATGAATTGAATTATTCGTATTTGATTTTGAGTAGTTCGCACATCTCTACTCAAAAGTTCTACTAAAAAATTCACATATTGATGATACACTGATAAAACACACATATATATAAAACAAAATAAAATTACCTTAGCCCATTCCTTTGCCGATTTGCGTGGTCCATATGATGTACTTAAAGAAGATGATAATTTTTCCCAAAGTTTATCCTAAAAATATTTTAAAATATTTAAATATTGAATTCAAATGACATATATAAAAATAAAACTTATAAGAATGTTATTTATAAAAACATGCTTGTAAGAAATACGATTAATAATCATAATACTTACAATTTTTCGTATATTTTCCTTTGCTATATCTTAAATGACCACGACCAAAGTCAGTACTTCCATAAATTGTATCAATATTTCCTTCTGCTTTTCCGTAACATTCATTGGATGCATTCAGTACTACAACCGTTTATTGAGCGCTCAGTGAGCTCTTGCATCTGTTTGGTCTATATTTTTAATTAAAATTATAAAATATATATAAATCTAAAAATAACAATAAAATATAACAAAATCATCTTATTATAAATCTAAAAATAACAATAAAATATAACAAAATATTAAAAAACAAAATATAACAAAATCATATAAAGTTATCATTTCTTTTTAAATAATTGTTTGATTACATATTAAAAAAAATAATTGCTTAATTATAAACCCAGACTTCCATATTGTTTTTAAATAAACATTTATATTTTCAGAATTTATTCAAGATGCTGATGCTTGCTATGAAAAAGTAAAAGTATTTTTACAAAAAAAGATGGATAATATTAAAAAAAGTATTTTATACGATTTAAGAAAAGGATTTGAAGATTTACAAAACAATTTATTGTTAAATTTGCCACAAGAAGAAATGAATCCAATTTCGGCCTTAAAACAAGTCATTGCAATTAAATTACCAACTTCCACAATAGATGATTTTAACAATTTGGATGTTTCAATAGATATCGATGAAAAAAAAGATGCCTTGGTAATAATTTTCTTCAAATTAAATAAATATTTTTATTTTTAAGGAAATATTTATCTAATTTCCGTAGCGTTCATTATTTGAGAGATACGTCGATGTAGCACCTACATATAAAAAAGCTATACATGATGCTTTAACGGCAGTGATGTTAAAAAATGTTCAAATGCAGTTTACTGCTTTTGGTAGACAAAAAGGCGAAAATAAAAAAATGAACTTTAGCAAAACAAAAATTTACAGTTTACTTATGGGTATGTTTTTGCAGTTTTATATTATTATTTATTTATATATTTACTTCAAAATTATTTTTCTATAAATTCTGTTTTATGTGGTAAAAGAGAAGTATTATTTTTCAAACTTTCTTTCTTAATAACTTTTTAACGAATAACGAGTGACGGCCTTTGTTGGAGATTACTCAAGATCATGACTTTGACCACATATGTCAGAGTCAAGATCATTGGGGAGGGTCCCCTAATATAAACATTTACCATAAATTAAAAATTGTTTAACAGATATTCTCGTAAGCAAATTGGGAGCTCAGGAAGAGAAACACATCAATTCTTCGATGAGTCGTTGGTTCTCGAGAGCAATAGATCGGTGCGGAGGTCGCAAGGAAAGAGAAAATGCAGATAAAGAGAATTTAAATGCTTCAAAATGATTTAAAAATTATTTTAAAAAAAATTTATGTTTTAAAGTTTTATAATTTTATTACAATTCAATTCGAAAATTTAAAAAATATTTAATTATAAATCACAGTTGCGTTTAAACATATATATATATTATATGTATATAATTAATATAGTTTATTTAAATATTTATTTTAATAATTAATAAAATACATGTTTTAATGCGTAATAATCGTTTTGTCAATCTTTTTCTTATAGTATAGGTATAGTATGTTCAAAATTAAGGGGTTAGGGCACTCTTCGGCACTAAAAATGTGGGGTTACTTCTTGAATTTTTTTCTCCGCTACTATTAAATAGATGAAAACATCGTTTCAAGGGTTTATTCTACACATAAAAAAGGACAGGAAAAAATTTTTGTTGGACGAAAAAAGTTCAAAATGGCGGCGTTCCAGCAGTTCCAATATAGATGTCCTTTTTCGGAGTACGCGTAATGCGGGCAGCATAGGCTTCCGTAGACAGCATCTAGGACAAATTAAAAAATTTTTTCATTATCTACATGAGTTTTTCTACGGCGGTACACAAGATTAGGACCAAAAATTGATTTTTCGCAAAATGGCAGCAGTGCAAAATTAACGTTTCGTTTTTCGTTAAAAAAATCGATTTTAATTTGTTTATAAAAAGTGTAATTGTTAACCAATCGTAAAGTTCATGTGTACCGCTTTAGATAATCTAGTTAAGAAGCTACTGTGAAAATTTGAAGTCAATCGGACAAAAACTGTTCGACTTATGCTGCCCGCAAATTTGAAAAACATAGTTTCGAGAAAAACGCGTTTAAAGTTTTGAAACGTATTTGCTCTATGAAATTTTGCATTTATAAGGACGCCAATTTTTTTACCATTACTCTGCTATCCCATATAACATTCCTTCCAAGTCCATGTGTTCTTCGTCAGCTTCTTTTCGGAGCGATGCAAGGCTCTTACGATCGTCTTTTCGATTTTTCGACGCGGAGCGGTTGGCGGCTTTGACTCGACGCTCGTCGATTGCAGTGCAGAAATTGTATATCTCGGTGCCGTTTTTCAATCCCAGGGTTCCCATGACATCCAATAATCTCGTAAATCCATCATTGTATGTAATTACAGCCACATTAGTCGCTATGTCGGTAATTAGTTTGCCGCTTGATATCGTTTTCGGTGCTATTGACCAAACGATGGAGTTAAAACTTTCATTCGCATTTTGCGTATATCCTCCGAGGCAACGAGAAAGCAGATCTTCTCTTGTAAGGTCTTCGTATATGTTTTGGATCGCATCAAAAACTTTCATAGACATTGCTGGTTTATGTACGTAGTCGTCAAGAAGATTCAATGCCTTTGATTTTTGCCATGAACACCAAGAATCAATGCCTTCGGGGCATTTATCGTGCTTCGGCTCGCACGATCTGTAGATGCTCTTGTACCTTTCTTGCCTACGTACACTTTTTCACTCATTTTTCACTTTTTGTCGTAATATTCACTGTAATAAAGTCCACACGGCACGAATACTGAACGACAATGGCAACCACGTGTGCTGCGCGCGGGAATCGTTCTAACGACTATTATGACGTACCTTCCTCATAGAAAGGTTCAGTAACGGAAATTTATAGAAGTATAACTTACTCGAAGTGAACACAGTTACCTATTGGGACTACGATGCTTCAAAATACAGCGCCAAGCAGCGCGGCTTTATCGACCAGTTTCGGAGCGCTCAAGGTGGTTACATAAAATTGATCTAAAAACCGGTTTAAAAAATTTTCCGACTAATACCACGTATTGTATATTGTTTTTGATACATTTATACGTCAATTAAGCCAATAAAACAAAAACAGACAAAAAATTTTTTCAAGAGTGCCCTAACCCCTTAATGATATTACAATATTAATAATCCTTATATTAACAAACAGTACTTTCATGAAATTAATTATAGATATTAATATGCATAGTACTGTAATCTCTTGAAAATATTGCATATGAAAATCCTGTAATATATATTATAAAGTTTTATATATTATATAAATTGAAAATTAGACCTTCTGTTACAGTGCTAAGAAACTGGTACTAGTAATCAATGCATTAATTTTGGTACAATATTATGACTGTTACAGTATTAAGTATCAATATTAATATTTGGTACTCTTGCGATATAGAGAATTAGTACGGATTTTTTATACAGTATTAGTACTGTTATAATATTAAAAATTGGTATTAATATTTGGTACTGTTGCAATATTACGAATCAGTAACGATTTTTGTTACAGTATTGTTTCTGTTACGGTACTAAAAATCAGTATCGATATTAGGTACAATATGTGTACTAATTCTGGGTACTGTTATAATATTGTAATCCCGTACTGTAATAGTACTCTAATACTGTACTATAATAGTACTGTATTCCAAATCTTGGCCCAATGCTATCATCCCAGTGTTTTACCAGTACTATACCAGTACCGGTATTTAATATCGCGTCGGTACTCAATATTGAAAATTTGTACTGGGCCAGTATCTCACCGGTATGAAATTTTCACTTGGGTAGAACTCAATATATTAAATATTGTATGGCTATTCGTAATGATTTTAATATTTTTTTATTAGGCCATCGTTTATTTCAACAATGGCTTGTAGATAATTATGTTAAAATTGAGAAAGATAAAATTGAATTTTGTAAAAGTCATCAAAAAGAATTATGTGTTGAAACATATCAAGGTTTAATAGATTATATGCAAAATATGGCATCTAATGTTAATGGACGTATCGGAAAAATTATTATACTTCCCTCGACGTTTATTGGTTCTCCATGAAATATGTTACAAAATTATTAAGATGCAATGGCAATTGTTAGTAAATTTGGCAAACCAGATCTTTTTATTACTATGACATATAATCCTAATTGGCGTGAAATCGTAGAAAATCTTTTACCTTTTCAACAAGTCTCAGATAGACCAGATATTTGTGCACGAGTTTTTAATATTAAAAAAAATTATTTAATTGATCTTATTGTTAAATAAAAGTTTTTTGGAGAAGTTGCAGCATATGTTTATGTTATTGAATTTCAAAAACGTGGTTTGTCACATGTTCATATATTGATTACTCTTAAACAAAATTATAAAATAACAACAGTTAATATTGTAGATAAATATATATCTGCCGAAATTCCAGATCCAGATCAAAATTCGCGTTTGCATGATATAGTTATGAAACATATGATTCATGGCCCTTGCGGAGATTAGTGTTTTGTAGAAGGAAAATGTTCTAAACATTTTCCAAAACTTTTTATAGATGAAACAATAATGGATGAAGATACTTTTCCACATTATCGTCGACGAAATAATGGTAAAATTTTTGAACGTCCTGGTAAATATATAGTTGATAATCGATATGTTATACCATATTGTCCTAAATTATCAATAGTTTTCAATTGTCATATTAACGTCGAAATTGTTTCAAGTATTAAATCTGTAAAATATCTATACAAATATATTTATAAAGGTCATGATATTGCTGCAATAACTTTTGAACCTGAAACTGAAAATATAATTATTGATCCATAATTATATCGAAACTCGTTATGTTGGTCCTGTTGAGGCCAGTTGGCGTATACTTGGCAAAAAATTACAAGACAACATGTTGTATTACGTTTACCAGTTCATTTACCTAATGAACAAAATATTACCATTGAAAATGAATGTGTTGAAGATGTCTTGTTTTCTGTTGTAGATCAAGTTACTATGTTGATAGTATTTTGCTTTAAATTTGCGTGATGAGGAAGCTAGAAATTATTTATATAAAGAAATTCCACGTTATTACACATTTAGGAAAATAAAAATTAATGGTAAAAATGTTTCATGTTGGACTAAACATAGTAATTATTTTAATTATTTAGGACGAATCTATTCAGTAAGTCCAACACAAATAGAATTATTCCATTTACGATTACTATTACTTACGATTAAAGGAGCAACAAGTTTTCAAAATTTAAAAGTTATAAATGGAGAAACACATCAAACATTTTCTGCTGCATGCTTAGCCTTAGGGTTAATTGAAGATGATGAAGAATGGAATAGAGCTAGAGGAATGAAGCTGTGAAATGGATGATGTCACAACAATTACGTAGATTATTTAGTCGAATTTTAATACATTGTAATCCACTATATCCTGAAAAATTATGGGAAAATTTTAAAGACGCTTTATCAGAAGATTATGTCAGGAATATTGGTATGTTATATGGTTTTAAAAAAGCATATATTCAAATCAATAATATGCTTTTAACAGAAGGAAAAAGCTTTGCTGATTTTTCAAACATGGAACAATTAATAAATAATGATGATGTAACAGATTGTCTGACAGAACAAGAATCAGAAATTGGATTGAAACAATATGAGCAATTAAATGATAAACAAAAAGAAATAATTGATATTATATTAGATAGATTAGATAATAATAGTATTAATAGTCATTGTTTTTATATAGATGGTCCTGGAGATTCTGAAAAAACTTTTATATATACAACTATTTATTACCTAACTAAAATTCGAAATAAATGAGTATGTACAATGGCTTTTACTGGAATTGCTGCAACATTATTACCATATGGAAAAACAGATCATAAAACATTTGGTTTACCTGTTCCATTATTTGTTGATTCTACATCTGCTATTAAAATTCAATCTAAAGAAGCTAAATATTTAAAAGAAATAGATATTTTCATTTTGGACGAAGCACCAATGGCTCCACGATATGCCTTAGAGATTATGGATCGCACATTACGTGACATTACTGACAATAATTTACTATTTAGTGAAAAAATTATTATTTTGGGTGGAGATTTTAGACAACTACTTCCAATAAAAACACATAGTACCAGAAGTTAAATTGTTAATTTATCCATCAAATTTAGTTCAACTTGGAAATATTTTGAGAAATTTTCTTTATCCCAAAATATGCGAGTTCTTTCCGAAGAACTTGAATTTGCAAATTTTTTACTGGATTTAGGTGATGGAAATTTAAATGATTCTAATAATAATATACAGATACCTCAATGTTGTATTGCATCACCTGATACAGATATCGTTGCAGATACATATGGAGATTTAATTTAAAAAAAGGGATTTTTTGAAACTCGCTAATTTTGCAATACTTTCAGCTAGAAATACTGATGTTGAAGAAATAAATAAACGAGTTGTAGAATTATTAGATTCTTCTGGTGAACGAATATATACAAGTATTGATAGCATTGTAAATTCTGATGGTAATAATAACTTTGGTGACGTCATAATACCTAAATATTTAAATAATCTTTCACCACATCCTGTCTACCCCCTCATGAATTACGTTTAAGACCAAATTCTGTTATTATGTTAATTAGAATGAAGGTCTTTGTAATGGGACACGGTTAATAGTAAAAGAGCTTGCAAATCATTTACTTAAATGTAAAATATTAACAGGTGATAAAGCTGGAGAAATTGTTTTTTTAAATCGAATAACATTATATTGTGAAAATATATATTCTTTTACCTTTACAAAAAGACAATTTCCAATAAAATTAGCATTTGCAATGACTATTAATAAATCGCAAGGATAAACTTTCGATGAAGTTGGAATTGATCTTCGTAAAGATGTTTTTAATCATGGACAATTTTATGTTGCATTTTCTCGTGTTCGAACATGGCAAGCTCTAAAAGTCTTTCTTGGTAATCAACGAGAAAATCGATTTGTAAAAAATTATGTGTTTAAAGAAATATTTGCATAAAATTTTTTTATAAAGATTAAAATTCAAAGAAATATATTTAATTAATTAAATATAAGTGTCATTGGATTAATTAAATTTGTAATTTTTTAATTATTTATATTTAACAAGTTAATTTAAAACTTATGATGTAGTTTAATTAAATATATGTAGTTTAATTAAATTTAAATTAAAAAATTTGTATCTGTTTGAGCCGAGTTGCGTATCAGGAGTGATTGAAGACAAAATATGGATATTAAGCCGTATGAATCTGTTTCTTATTTGAGCATCTGTAACAGTAATCTCATACGATACAGATGGGAAATGATATATAGTAATATATCGCAGGTTATGCAAACTAAGGAGAAAGATATGAAATACATAAAAATAATAAATAATAAGATACAAATCGAGAGATTGGATCACAGCTCGTTCTGTAACAATATCCCTAACGTGCGATGGAAATTTATGGTATATATACTGTCAACAATATTTATTTCTAATTAATAATTATATTTTAAATTTCAAATTTTTGAATAATTTTTAAGGGAATTATAATAATTAAATCTAGATTTAATGATAATATTAAATTGTAATTTTTTTGTAAATTTATAATATTTCTTTGCAGCAAATAATTTAACATTTCGTTAAAATTGGAAGACTTTAATTATTTCCATAATATTTGAATCCGTCATATTGGCAATTTTTCATTTTCAAATTTTAAATAAGGAAGAAGAATATGAAAAACATAATAAAAATAAATCAATAAATCAAGAGATTGGATCACAACTTATTTTTTAGTAATATCCCCAGTAATCATTGTGAAAATTTGTTGTGTACGCCCAACAATATTTATTTAAATTTAATAATTGTATCTTAAATTTAAGAAAAAATGTATTGTACTGCTAACAATACTTATTTAAATTTAATAATTGTATCTCAAATTTAAGACATTTTTGGGAATTTTTAAAGAAATTATAATAATTAAATTCAGATTTAATGATAATACCATAATGTTATTATTTTTAAATTTATGATATTTAGCATAATGTTATTATTTTTAAATTTATGATATTTCTCTTTAGCATATAATTTAACGCAACATTTCATTAAAATTTGAAAACTTTTATCATTTCAGCATTTATTGGTTCAGCCATTGTTTACTTCCAAATTTTAATAAAGAAAGAAGAACGAAATTTAAAAAAAAAATAAATAAAAAAATGAAGAAATTAGATCACATTTTTTTCTGTAACAATATCCCTAGCGATCAGGAAATTTGTTATACTATTAACAATATTTGTTTATAGTTAATAATTTTATTTAAAATTTAAGATATTTGTTATAATTTTAAAAATAAAAATATATATTATAATATAAAAATTAAATTTAGATTTGATGTTAATACAGAAATGTTATTTTTAATAAATTTATATTTTTTTCAAAGAAATAACTATATTAATTAAAATAAATTTAAATTTATTGATAATTTAAAATTATTATTAATATTATTTGTTAAAAATATAAATAATAATATATGTAGTTTAATTAAACTCTTTACTTAAAAAAATTATAATTTATTTATATTTATTAATTTTAAATTTATGATATTTTCTTGTAATTTAAAAAATTTAACTTAAATAATTAAAATAAATTTAGATTAAATGATATTTCTAAAATATTATTATTATCAAATTCATAATTATTTATAAATAATAATAAAGTCAAAAGACATATACCACGAGCGCTCGATGTCGTCAGCGAGACTTCTTTCGAAGTCTATATAATCACATTCAATTAATCGTATTTGTTTAATAAAAATTGAATAAATTAATATAAACGTTTCGACCTACTAATTGGGTCATCATCAGTATATAGCTAGCGCAGATTAACATAAATTTAAAAATTAAGTTTCATCCTCTATCGCGTCCGTGTGCGTCAAAATTTCAATTTTACACCATTCCGTTGTGTTTTTTTCCATATAATTTTCATGTTCCACAATGATATACTAGTCCACAAAATTTCCAGATTCTATAATTCGTACTAGTTAGATTCAATTATTTTAAATTATCTTCTCTATCAATATAATACCTGTGTTCTTGTAGATTTGTGAATGTTTATTAGCAGCAGTGGATGACATGTTATCGCAGAATTTCTTTGTGTATTACCGCTTCTCATCATGCCTTTTGACTTTATTATTATTTTTAAATTTTGACCACATATCGACATTTAATGTTTTAAATTAACGCCGGCATAAACATGCGTTCAACAATACCATTTTTTGAATTTATTAGAATTTATTTTAGTTTAGAAGTATGTCTTCTGTTAAAGAACTGCATAAAACTAATGAGACAAAATATAAACATAAGACTTAAAATTTATTTTTTAAAAACATGTCGAAAAGAAAATCTAGTTCCAATACATTTGCGAGGAATCATCCGTTATAAATATAATTTACATGCGCCTTCATCAGAGAATAAAATGAATAGAGTTCAACACACGTTTATTAGTAAAATTATAAATTTAGAACTAAACGATGCGTACAAGTTGTTAACTCACACTAGGAATGAACTTTTTAAACATCATAGACTAATAATGCGCTCTCTACCTGATCATGTATTTCTTGCTTTCTTTAGTAGGCAAGAAATTAACATTAATAAATTATGGATAAAAGAAAATATTAGAATAAACAAGAAATTAAATAAATTAAGAGTAATCACAGCCAATCAAAAGAAACAAAAAATTAAAATGATAGACTTTAAATTATTATGGGTCATTTAAAAAGTATCCGCGGTTTTTTGTCATTAGATGGTCATATATCGGGCAACACTAATTCGATTGTGTCAAACGAACGCGCGTCTGAAAGATGACATTTTAGGTTACATTTTTTGTAAACAAAGTTTGGTAATTCATCAATCGTGTCAAAAGTTATATTGGTTTGAAAATGAGTGAAATTTCTGAAGAAATACGCTGTGATGCTTTTTTACTACAAAAAAGGCAAAAACGCAGCACAAACATGCAGAAAAATTTGTGAAGTTTATGGCGCGGATGCTGTTAGTGAACGCAGGACGCAGGAGTGGTTTGTTCGATTTCGTTCTGGAAATTTTGATGTCAAAGATCGACCTCGCTCTGGTCGGCCAGTCACTGAAAAAGTCGATAAAATTTTGCAACTGGTCGAGCAAGACCGGCATGTAAGCTGTCAGGAGATAGCCAATGCACTAAGAATCAACCATGTGACAGTTTGGAATCATTTGAAAAAGGCTGCCTACGCAAAGAAACTCGATGTTTGGGTGCCACATGAATTAACGCAAAGAAATTTGATTGACCGAATTTCCATCAGCGAAACACTACTAAAACGCAACGAAATCGACCCATTTCTGAAGCAAATCATCATGGGCGATGGAAAATGGGTAAAATACAAGAATATCGTTCGTAAAAGATCATGGGGTAAGCGCGGCGAACCACCACAAACGACTTCAAAACCTGGATTGACGGCAAATAAGGTGATGCTGTGTGTATGGTGGGAGTCGTCCATCATGAGGTGTTACCACATGGCCTAACGATTAATTCAGAGCATGTTCACAACTGGATAGATTACAGGAAGCGATTAAGGAAAAACGACCAGAATTGATCAATAGAAAAGGTGTTGTCTTCCATTATGACAACGCCAGACCACACACATCTTTGATGACGCGCCAAAAATTGAGGGAGCTTGGTTAGGAAGTTTTGATGCATCCACTGTATAGCCCGGACCTTGCACCGTCTGACTACCATTTGTTTGGATCTCTGCAGAACTCTCTTGATGGAAAAACATTGGCCGACAAAAGAGGTGTCGAAAATCACTTGAAAAAGTTTTTCGCCGATAAACCACAGAAGTTCTACACGGATGGAATTATGAAATTACCCGAAAAATAGCAAAAGGTTATAGATAATAATGGCCAATATATACTTGATTAAAATTGATTTTCAATAAAGAAAAATTTCATTCAAATATTGAACAAAAAATCGCGGATACTTTTTAAATGATCCAAATCATACGAATATTAGTCCTCTAGACTTTAATGATAAATTTAAATCAAATGAAATTAACAATGACTGGATAGTTAACCTTAGTAATGTAGAGATACCACATAACGTAAAATCTGTATTGCAATTAGGACAAAAATTTAACATATCTAATAATAATAATAAGAATAACGAAAAGATAATCGTAGAATGTATTAAACACATTGAAAATAATATTAGTAAATTAGATTGTAACACAAAAAATAATATAAAAAATGATTCAATTCAAACCTTAAAGAAGATTACGTACAACAATCAAGTAGATAACGTAGATAACAATTTAATAAAAGAAGGAATAATTAGTTTAGAACAATTCATATCAGAACACCAGGATATCTTAATTACACAAGCTGATAAAGGGAATACGACTGTAATAATGAATTTAAATGAATACCAAAAAAACATGCTTGAAATATTATCAGATAATAAAACATATATTAACATTAATAAAGATCCTTTAAACATGATGACGAAACCAACGCATAATTTGCTGACTAGGTGGAAGAAAAAGGGATACATAGATCAGTCCACTTATAATAAATTAAATGTAACGGATGGCACGGGTACTGAGATCCTATGGGTTGCCGAAGATTCACAAGAATGGTAATCCCTTAAAAATGATAGTCAGTTGCATAAATAGTCCTCAATACCCACTAGCAACCTTCTTAAAAACAATTATTAATAAAAGCATGAAAAAAAAATTTGGGGACTTGAAAAAGTTTCGAATTACTTAAAAATTTAAATGGACATACATTAGAATCTAATTACAAATTGATCTCTTTTGATATTGTGTCCATGTACACAAACATTCCAACAGATCTTTTAATAAACAGCATTGAAAGGAGATGGACAAACATAACAAAAAATACAAGCATTCCGATAAATGAATTTATAAATGCTATCGCCTTGATCGTAAACTCAACGTACTTTAAATTTGACAATAAATATTTTAAACAAATCTTTGGCATGCCCATGGGATCTCCGTTATCTCCAATTTTAGCGAATTTAGTCATTCAAGATTTGGAAAAAAGGTATTTTCCACAATAAATATAAACATACCAATTTATTATCGTTATATGGATGATATCTTATTGGCAGCTCCAGACAATCAGATTGATACAATACAAGACAAATTTAATTCTTATCATCATAGATTAAAGTTTACAGTGGAGCATGAAGAGAACAATTCCATAAACTTCCTAGATGTCAAAGTAATTACAAATAATGGTCGCATCAAATTTGACATATACAAAAAACCTACAAACTCAGGGAGATATTTTAACTATATGTCAAATCATCCAATTCAACGTAAGAGAGGTGTGATAATAGGCCAGTTAGATAGGATTCTTTTTCTTTCGCATCCGGAATTCCATAAAAATAACATAGTATCCATGATAGACACTCTAATATTAAATAGTTATCCGTTAGACATAATATTTTCCACAATTAATAATCGAATCAAAAAATTATCTATTAGAAAAGATGTACATAAAAATAATTTCAACAACAATAATGAATTGAATGAACTCAATAAGAAAAAATATTTCACAATTCCATTTATAAATAAAAATTCTGATAAATTTGGCAATATA
>NW_017257232.1:128045-129786 GCF_001594055.1 Mycetomoellerius zeteki | reverse complement strand
CTGAGAATTCTTTCCGCCTGGTTCTATTTACTTTAAACTTTATTTATACAGAAATTTTGATTATCTCAATAGAATAAATTATAGTAAATATTATAGGTTATTATTTGCCGTCATCTTTCCTATGTCATCAGCTTGCATCTCGCTGGCCGAATTCCTTCTTAATGTTCGTAACTGAACAAATATGCTGCCAGGATTGCAACGCCTCTTATGTTGGACAAACTAAAAGAAAAGCTAAAACAAGAATCAAAGCACACAAATCCAATATAAAAAGATCCAATAATGCACTCACAGTATTATCTCAACATCAAATTGATAAAAATCATAAAATAAATTGGGAGAAGATTAAAATACTGAATATAGAACCGTATTTCCAAAAAAAGGATGACGTCGGAAATGATTCATATTAAAAAACAAATAAATGGTATGAATAAACAAAGCGACACCGAAAAATTACCAGAAATTTATTTTCCTTTACTGAACATAACTTCCCCCCCTTAACATCAACTTTACCCTCTCCCTTACAAAATAGTTAATTTAAGGCAGTATATCATGATGAGAAGCGGTAATACACAAAGAAATTCTACGATAACATGTCATCCACTGCTGCTAATAAACATTCACAAATCTACAAGAACACAGGTATTATATTGATAGAGAAGATAATTTAAAATAATTGAATCTAACTAGTACGAATTATAGAATCTGGAAATTTTGTGGAGTATATCATTGTGGAACATGAAAATTATATGGAAAAAAACACAACGGAATGGTGTAAAATTGAAATTTTGACGCACACGGACACGATAGAGGATGAAACTTAATTTTTAAATTTATGTTAATCTGCGCTAGCTATATACTGATGATGACCCAATTAGTAGGTCGAAACATTTATATTAATTTATTCAATTTTTATTAAACAAATACGATTAATTGAATGTGATTATACAGACTTCGAAAGAACTCTCGCTGACGACATCGAGCGCTCGTGGTATATGCCTTTTGACTTTATTATTATTTTTAAATTTTAACCACGTATCGACATTTAATGTTTTAATTATTTATAATTACGAAAATATGCAAATTAAATGTGGTGTAATTTTTAAAGCCATTTTCTTAAGAGGTTCATTTCTGTTATTAAGTTATTTATTATAACTAACACAACCTAAAATTGGCTGCTGCATCTAATTATAACACCCTAATAAAGTGGAAAAGAGATTCAGAAAGTTTCGTAAAACAAAATTACATAATAATACAGAACGAAATACATCATTAATTTAATAATAATACACGGAAAATACGGCTACGGTTGACACGACAAAAAGTCGCCCATCAATACTGTTGATAAGAGAACTGTGTCCCTTTTGTGTTAAGTAAAACGCTATTTTTTCGTTGACTGAGATCTGTGCCTCCTGCCTTGTGGCTATTTCATTGCTAGCTGAAATCTGTGTTTCTTGCCCTGTGGCTACGCCCGTTTGGGATACGGCAGCGATAAACAAAATGCAGAATATGTAGAAATACATTTAATGTCTCTTACAAAATACTTTACAACGACTTGCTCGTAACAAAACTCGCTGGTTAATACACGCAAACAAAAAGAAAAAATGGTTCCGCCAAGCACGGAGGTTGGCAAAGGACTACTACTAAAATGGCCATGCGGCAGCGCACACATAGGCTCACAACGCCACGGACGCGCCATGGAAGCGCCAAGGCAGAGTCGGCAAGCCGAGGCGCGCGATATCGG
>NW_017257232.1:120270-127911 GCF_001594055.1 Mycetomoellerius zeteki | reverse complement strand
CCTGAGTCGTATACTTATGGTAACCGGCGTTAAGCGCCAACCCTTGAATGCCGCCGCCCTTGAAAGGATCGCCTTTCAACGAATATAAGTGATTCTAATTGGCAAACAAAGGTAGCACTAAGCCTAAGGATTATAAAAACAATTAGCAAAAAAGCAAAAAAAAGAAAAGAAATGTTGTTAGTACAAATAGTAAACCTTAAATGCCATAACCAGATCCTATTTCTCAATTGGGAGTAGGCAAAGACGGGTGATAGGCTGTTTATAAATACCGCTGGCGGTACGCACAGTTGCAACCCGGGCTACGGCATCCTTGCCTGGATGTATCTCTTGGATTCTTCCCAGAGGCCATGATAATGGAGGAGCATTATCTTCCTTGATGATAACCATTTGACCGATGTGCAAAGACGGTTCGTTTACCTGCCATTTATTGCGTTCCTGACATTGGTGAAGGTACTCATATGTCGCTTCCAGAAGTGTTGACGCAGTTGTTCAATATATTGCCATCGCGACAGGCGATTGGTAACTCGCCTAAAGATGGTTCGGGATAAGATGTGAGAGGTACCCACCAAGAAATGCCCTGGAGTTAACGATGCGAAATCGTTTGGGTCTGTATCTCTTGGATTCTTCCCAGAGGCCATGATAATGGAGGAGCGTTATCTTCCTTGATGATAACCATTTGACCGATGTGCAAAGACGGTTCGTTTACCTGCCATTTATTGCGTTCCTGACATTGGTGAAGGTACTCATATGTCGCTTCCAGAAGTGTGAAATGGGAGTGAGCGGATGGGAGTTTAAAATTGCCTCAATCTGGATAAGTAATGTTTCCAACTCCTCGTATCTCAGGCTGGAGTTCCTTGTTACGCGAGCCAAGTGTCACTTGGCCGCCTTTACTGCGGCTTCCCATAGACCGCCATGGTGTGGAGATCTAGACGGTATAAAATGCCAGCGAACTCCTAGAGTTACTGTCCGGTCTTGGATTTGTTGTTGAGCTAATTCATTACGAAGTAAGTCCCTTAGCTCATTTAATTCGCGCTCGGCGCCCACGAAATTCAGCCTGTTGTCAGAAAAAACGTCTGAAGGACAACCCCTTCTCGCTACGAAGCACTTGAAGACGTTCAAAAATGCTTCCGATGACAAATTGGTTGCCAATTCAATGTGTACCGTCTTGGTGGCTAAACAAACAAAAATTGCGATGTAACATTTCACTAGCTTAGTGATTTTCCTACCACCTTCTTTATAGTAGAGAGGGCCGGCATAGTCTACTCCACATTGATCAAATACTCTTGGAGACACTTTAACCCGCGGTTCAGGTAAATTTCCCATTATGGCGGATGCGAGTTTTGGGGAACTTTTAAAGCAAACGACGCATTTTGCGAGAATATGTCGAATGATGTTGCGCGCTGAGATAAGCCAGTAGCGCTCACGCACCGCGGCCAGCGTGGCTTGCGGTCCGCTTCTCATGCTCATGTACTACAATTAGACGGGAAAATGGATGATTCCCAGGTAACAGTATTGGATGCTTGGGTATATAAGGCAATGAAGATGCGCTTAAACGGCCTCCCACCCGTAAAATTCCGGAATCGTCAAGGAAGGGATTCAATTTTAGGATCGGACTGGTTGTGTGGATAGCTTCAAGATTACTGAGTGATTTTATCTCTTTAGAAAAATGCTTCGCCTGTATTATCTGGACCAGACGATGGATAGCCTGCAATTGCTCATTGGAAGATATTGGTTGAATGACATTGCTCAGCGAAGATAATGCTTCTTGAGGTTTGCCGGATGAAGATTTTGAACCTTTGAGTCTATCTAAAAAAACGAGTCATGTACGCAAAGACTCGAACAAGCCTATTAAGTTTTGAATATCGATAAAATATGTCAGGTTCTTGCGTATTAGTTGCCGCCGCAGAGATAGCCTTAGATTTGTGCTCAGGGATATTGGTCACGCCGATGGGAATAGCCTTTTGAGGCTAGTTCTCCTGATCACGCCCCAGCCAGGAAGGCCCCGACCACCAGATATCCAGTTGAGCCAGAGAACCCGGCATGAGAGAGATACCCCGGGACAATGAGTTCGCAGGATTGTCCTCACATCGTATGTGATTCCACTGTTGAATCGATGTTAATTCCTGTATCTCACCGACGCAGTGGGCCACGAAGGTTGACAATGATTGACTGCACGATTGCAGCCACAATAGCACAATTGTGGAATCCGTCCATAGGTAAATGGCGGATATTTTACACGTAAGACATTTCGAGATCTTGCTGATGAGTTGAGCTAGTAGTAATGTATCACACAACTTGAGACGAGGGAGCGACACACCTTTCAATGGTGCCACCCTGGATTTGGAGCACAGCAGCGATGTACAATAATCGCCGCTGCTTGAGATGGAGCGCAGGTAGATGCATGCTCCGTAAGCGCTTTCGCTAGCGTCTGAGAACCTATGTAGTTCCAAACAGATATGTTGTTGTGTAGTTATGACAAAGCGAGGAATATATAAGCTATTTATCTCCTGCAACTCTCTTTCAAAATGCTTCCATTTGGTATTCAATTCTAAGGGAATCGATTCATCCCAATCGAGCTTGAGTCGTCAGAGATCTTGCATGATGATTTTGGCGAGCAATGTGATTGGACCCAACAGTCCCAGCGGGTCAAAAATGAGAGATATATGCGTTAAAATACTTCGTTTGGTAGGCACCTCCAAAGGAGGAAGATGATTGATGGATGAATATTTGAATACGTCGGCTCGGCAGTCCCACGCAATGCCTAACGTTCTTTTCTCGGAGCCCTTGTCAGTGGATAGAATGAACTCCTTTTGCTCGATGGAAGAGTTGCGATCCTGGAGGCTAAGAGAATTGGATGACCATTTTCTAAGCTCGAAGCTTCCTTCTTACAGTAATGCAGTGATCTCTTTCTTGATGGACAAGGCTTCTTCTACTGAGTCCGCCCCAGTGACGAGATCATCTACATAGAAGTCTCGGACAGCTAATTGAGCCGCTCTCGGATAGCGATCTGCACTATCTTCTGCTAACTTTCTCAAAGTTCTGATGGCCAGGAACGACGCTGACGAAGTGCCATAAGTCACTGTGAGTAGTTCAAAGGTCTTGATGGGCTCGTCTTGGGATTCTCGCCAAAAAATACGCTGTAGGGATGTTTGAGTTGAATCGATCAGAACTTGTCGATACATTTTTGTTATATCGGCGGTAACAGCGATTTCAAATGTTCGGAACCTGACCAAAATGGAAAAAAGATCTTCTTGTAACGTAGGTCCTACCATTAACGCGTCATTTAAAGATAGTCCAGTTGTGGTTTTGCATGAGCCGTCAAACACCACTCGGAACTTTGCAGTTGACCTCGATCCGGTTTGTACAGTATGGTGCGGGAGATAAATAACTGGAGAGCTTGGGCTTGGCATCACGTGACTGTTCACCTCCTTCATGTGATTCAATTGGGTGTATTCGCCCATGAATTTCTTGTATTCGTCATACATGCGAGGTTGAGCGATGAGCCGCTTTTCCAAAGATTTGGAACGTCTTAGAGCGATGTCTTTTGATTCTCCCAGGTCACCTAGTTTGTCTTGCTTTATTGGAAGCTTGACGATAAAACGCCCTTCACTGTTGCGGGTATTACTTACGCCATGTAGGAACGACGCCTCACAGGCCTTTTTTTCCCGGGTTTCGCGGTGCCGTTATGCTCAATCTCCCAAAACCGATTCAATGTAAGCCTTAATTCGTCGAGCGAGGTTAAGTGAAAATTATGAGATGAAACAGATCTGGTTATGTCATTTGGTGTGATACCGGAGATGACCCATCCAAAATGTATCTTTTGCAACGTTGGCTGATCTTTTGAGTGTTTGATCTGACCTGCACAAATGAGCCTCCAGAAGGACTCGGCTTCAATTAGAATGTCAATGCTAGCCGGTACGTTGAAGTTCGGATCAGCAAGCTTTATGTGTTTTGGGACGGACACGTTTTGCATGGGTATGAAATGCTGCGGCAAATGTTATGTTATTTTTGGAAGCACAACGCAATCCATCTTCTCGCAGAAATTATTAAAACGCGATTTGACGCACAGACTAACTATTAGGTGTACAAAAAAGTTCTGAGCTTTTTTTTATAAAATTCAATCTTTATTCAAAAACAAACGAAAAAATATTAATCAGCGAAATATTCTCCGTTTGCATCAACGACCTTTTGCCATATTTCGGGTAGCTTGCGAATTCCTTGACGATAGAAACTCACCGGCTTCGAAGCGATAAAGTCATCAATGCATTTTCGTATTTCTTCTAATCTCACGAAATGTGTATCAGCCAAATGATGCTGCAGTGACCGGAATAGGTAGTAATCGGAAGGCGCCATGTCTGGGCTATACGCCGCGTGCGGAAGAAGTTCTCAGCCTAACGCAAAGATATGGTCCTGAGTCGCTTTCGCAACATGTGGTCGAGCATTGTCATGAAGCAAGATCACTTTACGACGTCCTTGGCCAGTAAATGGCCTCTTTTCTTCTAATGCATCGCTCAAATTGGTCAATTGTTGTTGGTAGCGGTCTGCCGTGATTGTTTCACCCGGTTGTAACAACTCGTAGTACAACACACCTTTCCAATCCCACCAGATACAGAGCAAAACCTTCTTGGCGTGGATATTGGGCTTTGGCGTCGATGTCGAAGGTTGACCAGGATCAACCCATGATTTTCTACGTTTAGGGTTATCATAAAGAATCCACTTTTCATCGCCTGTAATGATTTTGTGCAGAAAATCTTTTTTCCGGAACTTTGAAAGCAAAGTGAGTGCAGTGTCACGCCGTCGATTTTTGTTGTCTTCGGACAATTCATGCGGAACCCATCTGCCTTCCTTCTGAACCTTTCCCATCGTACGTAATCGTACGGAAATGGCTTGCTGCGTAACGCTAAGCTGTTCTGCAAGCTCCTTTTCAGTTTGCGCAGAGTTTATATCCAGCAGTGCTTGCAATTCGTCCGTTTCAATCTTTTCAGGATTCGCGTCCTGCACACGATTCATCTTGAAATCTCCTTGGCGAAACTTTTGATACCATCTTTTACATGTAGCATGACTTACAGCGTTCTCTCCATATGCAGCACAAATCATTGCAGTGGCTTCAGCAGCATTTTTCTTCAGATGAAACGCGAATTGAACGGAAAATCGAATATGCTCTTTTGTTATTGCCATCGTGAACACTACTGATTTTTGAGGTTATGTGCATCAAACGCCAAACCGTATGGCATTTTAGAAGGCCAAATGTTAACGCTTTAAAACCGCAAAAGGGCGGGAAGATATATAAAATTTAAATTGTTATTTTGGTTGTATGAAATCTAAAGCTCAAAACTTTTTTGTACACTTAATATTTTATTTGCGTGAATCACTCCATCCATGACTTCCGCCACTGCAATATCAAGAGATCGCTCCTCAAGTTTCAGTCGATTGGCTAATTCTTTCGTTATAAAATTCATTTGAGAACCGCTATCGAGTAATGCTCGACATGAATGAATCTGATTGCTCGAATCATATACGTTAACGACCGCGGTCGATAGTAAAATATTTACAGAGCGATGACCTGACGTACATTGAGTGGTGACGGGGAGCGGAGGATTGGTAGCCTGACTCGTTGATTGCGCGTTTGACAGATTGATCGGAATTATTCGAATTATTTAAGTATAGCAGCGTATTGTGCTTCTTGCTGCATTTTCGGCAAGTGCTTGAGTTACATGCTTTCGTTTGATGTGAGTTTGATCGCAAGCAATTAAGACACAAGTGCGCCTTTTTCGCGGCTTTAATTCGATCCTCGATTGATAAATTGATAAATTCCTTACAATGATATATTGAATGATTTTGCTTGCATACGGCACAAGAAAGATTGGATGTAGCGACGTTCGCGACGGATGGGGATCTTGAATTGTTGCTAAGCTTTTGTGTGACGCTATTTGCTGAGCTGCTGTGACATCTATTCCAAGTGCACTGATTCCAAGGCCTGGCATCGAAGTGACAAGAATTCTATCAAATCTTTTAAATCCGGCAGGTCCTTGCCTTTGATACTTAATTCCCACGCCTTACTAGTGGCTACATCCAACTTGCAAATGAAAAGGTGAACGATTAAATCGCCCCAATGTTCCGTGAGCCTTTTGAGGGCCTTGAGCGCGCGCAAATGTTTGAGAACGGTGTCTATTAATTCACGAATCTCATGCCATGATTTTCCTTACGCACAGCTAGTATTTCAAATAAGACGCGAACATGCCTTTGAACAAGCTATCTTTGATTGTCGAAACGTTCCTTGACCGCTGTCCAAGCCTCACTATAATTAGCTGCAGTGGTCTCTATAGATTTGATTATGTCAGCGGCAGTATCCTTCAAGGAGGATCCCAAGTAGTGAAACCTTTCGATTTCAGATAGATCCTCATTTAAATGGATTAACTTTTCAAAAGTGTCTCTGTAGGAATACCAATCATCGTACGCACCTGCAAAAACTGGCAAATCTATCTTTGGCAATTTGACACGCGTTTCCCTCGAGCTAACCGAGTGCCTGTTATCAAAAGATGAATTCGACAAGATGCGCCGTGCTCTTTTTGCTCAATGAGAGCTGTATAACGAGCCATTAATTGAAAATAAGGCCCTTCAAAATTGTCTCGCTGTTGCATTTGTTGATCATGAAGCACTTTTTTATCGGTGATCGAGGGATCGGCGTTTTCAAGAATCTCTATACGAGATTGAACGGCCTCAAACTGCCCCCATAATTCCGACAATCTTTGCTTGCGCTCTGTGAGATCGTGCCGCGAACCTGCGATCGTATCAAAGTTATGGATAAAGGTTTTTAGCCGTGTGACTGCAGCTCTTATGTGAGCTCTCTTGCTTTTCGCGTCTGATAATGATAACGTATCCGTTGCTGAACGCTAAATGTAATGCTAAATGTGATATTGATTACGTATTGATTACGTAGTAACGCGAAGTCGTTGGAATGTGCCAACGTGGCCGCCTAACCAATGAAATGCGATAGTCTATATGAATGCAAATGGTCGCTGTGGCATGCAAGAACGTAAAATGGCAGCTCTTGTGAGCGAAAATGATGACTTTGCTAACCGTACAATATGGCGACTCTTGTGAGCGAGAATAATGGACGGGGTATGGCTTCACTTACGAACGGAAGCAAAAACCTCGATGTTTCGAGACTTCCTTGAATGCGATCTTATAGGCACTGTTGTGATCATAAAGAATGCTCTTACCTCATAATATGTAGCTGAGATAAACCTTGTGATTACTTACTGCGTGTAATCGAGGTGCTTACATTGCGTCACCCTTGCAACGGATATTGCTTGCATATGCACATAACACCTGTATATTCGTGCATCTACCTGAATCTGTGAAATTCGTAAGATCCGTGTAAAATCCGGCTCGAAGGACCAATGTTGATAAGAGAACTATGTCCCTTTTGCGTTAAGTGAAACGCTATTTTCTCGTTGACTGAGATCTGTGTCTCCTGCCTTGTGGCTAGGGTGGCCAACCGTCCCGAATTTTGCGGGAAATCCCGATTTTCGACTCTTTTAAAGGCGTCCCGAAAGAACCCTAAGCGGGACGCCATTTGTCCCGATTTCAGTGATACCGTGTCAATTTGACACTATACAATATCAAATTAACACTATA
>NW_017257232.1:118065-119512 GCF_001594055.1 Mycetomoellerius zeteki | reverse complement strand
CACGACCAAATGTATTGATGGGTGAAAATTATCATTATTTCCGGTTGTGACAACCGTAACATTTTTTGTGTATATTATATATTAATATCATAATAATGTAATCTAACACGAGAAAGAAAAAGAGATATAGATACTTACTTTAAACACGTCAGCAATAATATTATTATAATTAGAACAAGATTCTTAGTTTTTCAACTGTATAAAAACACAGCATAGAGACGTACACATCAAAAGCATGACAGGATATATTTTATAATACGAAGTTGGCAGAAAGATATAACATGAAGAGAAATGCTGATAATAGTAAACTGCCATACATAATATAATATTGATAGACGTTTAATAACAATAATAAATATGTATACACAAAACGATACAGAAAGAATAAGTATCGATCACAATTTAGTAAATCATTCAACAAACAAAAACGTCATATATCATACGGAAAATCTTAGGCCGGTATTCATAGTCAGATCTTATATTTAAATCCGACTAAAGTTCAGCCTTGATGTCAAGAACCAATCAGAGGACCGCATTAGCGTCTTAAGACATTACTTAATATGGTTTTAAAATAAGAAACGACATAGAATTTCTGTCCGCCATATTGAGTCGGATATTTTAAATTTTCAAATTTTAAGATAGGAATAGAAATGGAAAGAATGTTCGCAATCAGTGTCCTAGAAAATTCTTTAATAGAACTGATAAATTAGAGCAAGATGTCGGTCAAAGCTAGATCTTAAAATGCTTAAAAAATTCAATCTTAAATCAATAAATATGCTATATGTATATGTACTTGACATATATACCAAAATTAAAGTCTAACAAACTGCGCACCGAAAAAATTCCGGACTATATAAACGCAATTAAACCAATATAGTAATCTCGCGAATTAAATTAAATTTCAAATGATTTCGAGGCACAAACAGGCATCATATTTTTAAAGATGTTAATTTGCTGAAAAAACTGTAATTAAATTTATTACAATAAATTTATTAGATTTAATTACAGTTTTTTCATATTAACATCTTTAAAAATACGAGGACAAGTCAATAAGTTTTTAGAAAAACATAGAGTAAAACACATTATATTGGATTGATTCATTTTTATTTCTCAATATAGTCTCCTTTTAGCTCGATACACTTGATCCAACGATTCTTGATTCAACTTTTTCAAGCCGTCCAAATAATATTGTCCAACTCTTCAAAATAAGCCTCTGTTACGGCGATGAATTGCTCTCTGGTGGAGAATCTCTTTCTTTTCTTAAAAATGTTGTTGAAACGATCCAATAAGGCTGAATAGTAATCGCCATTGATCGTTTGCTTCGACGGAAGGTAATCGATATGAATTATACCACGTGCATCCCAAAAACCTGTAGTCATCACCTTTCCGGTCGACTTTACGGTCTTCGACTTCTTCGGAACGGGTTCATCCGGTGAAGGCCATTGTT
>NW_017257232.1:98506-116841 GCF_001594055.1 Mycetomoellerius zeteki | reverse complement strand
CACGACCAAATGTATTGATGGGTGAAAATTATCATTATTTCCGGTTGTGACAACCGTAACATTTTTTGTGTATATTATATATTAATATCATAATAATGTAATCTAACACGAGAAAGAAAAAGAGATATAGATACTTACTTTAAACACGTCAGCAATAATATTATTATAATTAGAACAAGATTCTTAGTTTTTCAACTGTATAAAAACACAGCATAGAGACGTACACATCAAAAGCATGACAGGATATATTTTATAATACGAAGTTGACAGAAAAATATAACATGAAGAGAAACGCTGATAATAGTAAACTGCCATACATAATAATATAATATCGATAGACGTTTAATAACAATAATAAATATGTATACACAAAACGATACAGAAAGAATAAGTATCGATCACAATTTAGTAAATCATTCAACAAACAAAAACGTCATATATCATACGGAAAATCTTAGGCCGGTATTCATAGTCAGATCTTATATTTAAATCCGACTAAAGTTCAGCCTTGATGTCAAGAACCAATCAGAGGACCGCATTAGCGTCTTAAGACATTACTTAATATGGTTTTAAAATAAGAAACGACATAGAATTTCCGTCCGCCATATTGAGTCGGATATTTTAAATTTTCAAATTTTAAGATAGGAATAGAAATGGAAAGAATGTTCGCAATCAGTGTCCTAGAAAATTCTTTAATAGAACTGATAAATTAGAGCAAGATGTCGGTCAAAGCTAGATCTTAAAATGCTTAAAAAATTCAATCTTAAATCAATAAATATGCTATATGTATATGTACTTGACATATATACCAAAATTAAAGTCTAACAAACTGCGCACCGAAAAAATTCCGGACTATATAAACGCAATTAAACCAATATAGTAATCTCGCGAATTAAATTAAATTTCAAATGATTTCGAGGCACAAACAGGCATCATATTTTTAAAGATGTTAATTTGCTGAAAAAACTGTAATTAAATTTATTACAATAAATTTATTAGATTTAATTACAGTTTTTTCATGTTAACATCTTTAAAAATACGAGGACAAGTCAATAAGTTTTTAGAAAAACATAGAGTAAAACACATTATATTGGATTGATTCATTTTTATTTCTCAATATAGTCTCCTTTTAGCTCGATACACTTGATCCAACGATTCTTGATTCAACTTTTTCAAGCCGTCCAAATAATATTGTCCAACTCTTCAAAATAAGCCTCTGTTACGGCGATGAATTGCTCTCTGGTGGAGAATCTCTTTCTTTTCTTAAAAATGTTGTTGAAACGATCCAATAAGGCTGAATAGTAATCGCCATTGATCGTTTGCTTCGACGGAAGGTAATCGATATGAATTATACCACGTGCATCCCAAAAACCTGTAGTCATCACCTTTCCGGTCGACTTTACGGTCTTCGACTTCTTCGGAACGGGTTCATCCGGTGAAGGCCATTGTTCTGACTGTTCCTTCGGTAATGGATTCATGCTTCGTCCACAGTAATGAATCGACGCAGAAATTCATCTGAATTACATTGAAACATCTCCAAAGATTGTTTTGAAATCGTCACACAGTCGCACTTATGGTCCATAGTAAGCAAACGGGGCATCCATTTTGCCAATAGCTTTTTCATAACCAATTGTACGTGCAAAATTGAAAAAACTGTAATTAAATTTATTTTTTAAAATAAATTTATTAAATTTAATTACAGTTTTTTCAACATATTAACATCTTTAAAAATATGTTTGACAATATGTTGTGAGCAACGAAATTATTTGAAATTTAATTTAATTCGCGAGATTACTATATTGGTTTAATTGCGTTTATATAGTCCGGAATTTTTTTGGCGCGCAGTTTGTTAGACTACAATTGTGGTATATATGTCAAGTACATATATAGCATATTTAGTGATTCAAGATTGAATTATTTAAGCATTTTGGGATCTAACTTCGACCGACATAAGGCTCTAATTTATCGGTTTCATTCTCACATGTTCGGTCTAAAAATGAGATTATTATTGTTCATTACGTCACCCGAAAAAGACATTGTTTCCTTACATATACCGAGGACCACATTAGCGTCTAAGGACATTACTTAGGACTTAGGACATTCTTAAAATAAGAATCGACATAGAATTGCCGTTCGCCAAATTGGGTTAAATATTTTAAATTTTCAAATTTTAGGTTAGGAATAGAAATGGAAGGATTGTTCGAAATCAATGTCATTGAAAACTTTTTAATAGAACATTTCGTTAAAATCGAGGAATTTTAAAGATTTCCGACCGCCACCATATTGGTTCAGCGATTTTGAATTCAGAATAAAAATCGAATTTTAGAAATCAGGATAAATCTTAACAAAAGAGGACCAAGCTCCGATAACCTTAACTTTGGGATATATTATCAATGTCATAATCCAAAGTGAGCTTGAACAAATTTTATCCACCGTTCGCTGTTCGTTAAAAAGTTATTAACAGTCAAAATTAATAACTATTTCTCTGCTTATTATATATTAAGAATCAGATAAGCTTAGACAGAAAAATATAAGATATTGAAAATGGGAGCGACTTTTATCCATCCTCTCCCGTCAAGGATAAAAATAAAAACTATTTAATACTACAATTCGCTGAAATCGAAAGACTTTTAACAATAACGTCAAAAAAATTAGTTCATCCTTTTTGATTTAGATTCCTGGTTTGAAATGAACGACCCCGAAAACCTTTCAAAACTTAAGTAACGATCACAATTTAGTAAATCATTCAATAAACAAAAATGTCATATAACATACGTAAAATCTTAGACCGGTATTCATAGTCAGACGCCATATTGGTTCAGCCATTTTGAATTTTTAAATTTTAAATTCGGATTTGAAATTAGCGACCACATAAACATTTTAATGCTAAATTTTGCTGCAATCGGAGAATTTTTAGCATTTTGGTTCAGCCATTTTAAATTTTCATATTCTAAATTCAGATGCAGCATTAGCAACCCCCAAAGCCATCTAATGCTTCATTTCACTGAAATCAGAAAACTTTTAACATTTCCGTCCACCATATTGATTCAGCCATTTTGAATTTTCAAAGTTTAAGGATTCGAAATTAACAACCACGTAAATCCTTTAATGCTTCATTTCGCTGTAATAGGAGAATTTTTAGCATTTTGGTTCAGCCATTTTGAATTTTCAAAGTTTAAGGATTCGAAATTAACAACCACGTAAATCCTTTAATGCTTCATTTCGCTGTAATAGGAGAATTTTTAGCATTTCGGTTCAGACATTTTGAAATTTCAAATTCTAAGTTCAGATTCATTTTTTAATTTTAAATTTGAATTCAAAATTAGCGACCACATAAACACTTTAATGCTAAATTTTGCTGCAATCGGAGAATTTTTAGCATTTTGGTTCAGCATTTTGAATTTTCAAATTCTAAGTTCAGAGCAAAACCATCTAATGCTTCATTTCACTGAAATCGGAAAACTTTTAGCATTTCCGTCCGCCATATTGGTTCAGCCATTTAAAATTTTTAAACTTTAAATTTGGATTTGACATCAGCGAAAACGAAAACCCTCCAATATAATAAAAGGCTCTACTGCTTCATTTCGCAACAATCAGAGAATTTTTAGCATTTTCGTCCGCAATATTGGTTCAGTCATTTTGAATTTTCAAAGTCTAAGGATTCGAAATTAACAATCACATAAATCCTTTAATGCTTCATTTCGCTGCAATCGGAGAATTTTTAGTAGAGCACTAAAGATATATGTATTCCTATCCGCTATTTTAAAAAAAAATTATATCCTTATTTTGATACTTACCTCACACAATCACGAAGAGGTGATCGGTGTCCACTTATCTCGTCGCATATTGTCAACCCATTTTGTCCCACGTTTACCCTTCGAAAACGAGAAGAGCCTATAGCCCTTGTCAACCCAATTACTGCAATTAACTGCGGCACAGCCAGGCATTTTTTGAATGTGAATACTTATACCCTTATACGATTTATTTCTGCAACAAGAAAATAACGTCTTGAGGGTTATCTTTCTGAGACATAAATATTTGCAGATAAAAAGAACAAATTTTTATTCTGACACAGAAATTAATTATTTTCGTGTTTGTGTGAATATCTTTTTTTTTAATGGAAGAATACATACTTTTTGGATTAAATGCGGCGACTTTCGATCAGCATTGTAACACTCGCTGTAGTAAGACTCGTTGTAGTGGCACTGATTTGGCATGAAAATGGCAGATAGGAATACTCCCATCTATAGTGCCTTATTTTTAGCATTTCAGTTCAGCCATTTTGAATTTTCAAATTCTAAGTTCAGATTCAGCATAAGCGACATCGAAAACCTTCTAATACTTCATTTCGCTGAAATCAGGAATAACATTTCCGTCCGCCATATTGGTTCAGTCATTTTGAATTTTTAAATTTTAAATTCGGATTCGACATCAGCGAAAGCCAAAATATTTCGCTAATTTTTAGCATTCCCGTCCGCCATATTGGTTTAGCCATTTTAAATTTTAAAATTTTAAGTTCGGATTCAAAATCGGCAACCCCCAAAACCTTTAGATACGACATTTCAACGGAAACGAGGTACTCTAACAGCTTCAACGACGACATTTCAATGGAAACGAAGTACTCTAACAGCTTCAACGAAAAGAGGCTTCAGGGCACGTAACACGACAATTTTAAGAGAGGAAAAAAAAATCAGATCTTCAGAAATCTAGCTTGGCCTCACATGATTGATGCTATATACATTAAGATCTAAATAGATAATCTGCGATATAAATAAAATGCTATATTGAATATAAAGAAAGCATATTGTACATCTACGAGAATATATTGAAATATATATGAATATTTAACTTTATACAATGAAACTAAATGTAATAAATATTAGATTTACAGAGATAATAATATCAAAGAAGATATATGTATGTACAAGTGTAATCTGATAAAAATTGGCGTATATATCTACAGAGATCTACAGAGATATAATAATATCAAAATAGATCTACAATCTTGACCAAAGGTATAAGTCAATAAGGCACAATAGCAATTTTGTCGTATTTTACGAAAGGTTAAGTATCTTGACGAAAAAAAATCTCAGAGGTTTTCAACCACGCATTTTAAAACTTAAAAATATATTATGTCCAATGAGATAAATATTTATATATTAGGATATAAATAGATCAAAATATATCTACATCGATCTACTTTGATCAGGTCAAAATGAAGATCTCTTAAGATCTCTTTTTATATCTAATGAGATCTACATATATAGAATGAAATCTTCTTCATTTTTTCCCGGGATATATTATATTATTCTTTTAATTAAATAACCTATTACATATATTGGATTAAAACTGACGCACAACGCTCTCGCTGAACATGATAACTGTCATTTGGATAGCATATAGTCGTCGGAATTAATTTGAGCGGATGAGAGCTCCAAGAGAGCGGGCAAATTTTACCGTAAATTAAATCCGTCACTTTTTATCAAGCGGCATCGTTTTATATTTGCGATAACATCTTAATTGCGCTTCCGCATCTTCTGTAATTGTGGCACAGTTTAATGACCAATAAACACGAGTGCTTAACACGTGCGTATGCATAACGCTTTAAAATTAAATATTTGCCGACACGTTTGTAACACAATTTTACGGTCATACGAAATGAATGCCATAAAATTTTTTTCGATGTATTGTGTCATCGAAAGCATGTCGTCAGTATTGATTATAAATTGATCGTGCCCGCTTAAAGCCTCTGCGAATATCTATTTAATTTAATTGAACGTAAGTTTCAAAGCAATATACGCGTTTCGAAGATATGATTAATGTTTATAAATGAGAAATATGTCGACGACGTCAGTTTCTTGACGATTATCAGATCAAAGATATCGATTCCGAGATCAAAGTATTTAGCGCGTGTCTTAAAACTTTCTCTTACATCACGTATTGAAAGTAGGACTCGCCGCGCGCGTATAATCTCTTATATCATATTATTACCTATTATATTCACTTTTACTTGAATTACAGCATCGAATGTATCCGTTCCAGAATTGTGTGTATAACGGACTAAACATGTAAAATGTATGTAAATGCGATGCTCGCTCGTGCGTAAGATTCGTTTAGTTGCACCAACGCGCGCACGAGCGCTTATTTATTTATGTACGCAGTCCAGTACCCTACTATTATAATTAGAATATTCATAGAGAGACTCGTGCGCTATACGAGTTTTTCATTATTTATTATTAAAGAGAGATAGTAGTTTGCAATGGCTAAAATAGCAGTTTTTTAAGAATTTTCCAAGAAAAGTAATTAATCAAATGAAAAAAAGGTTTCCCCCGTATCAAATATAACTTTTATTTATATTTTAAAAAATTTTGTTATCAATAAAACTACAGCTGTCAGCGCGTATCATGCCTATCAGAACATACTTTCTGGTCAGTATAGCATTTCACAGAATGTTCCAAAAGCAAAAATGCTTTACGAATTTTAAAGAGAAAGTTTAAATCTTAAGACGTACTTTTTTATTTATGCATTTTTAAGAAAGTAGCGATTGTTTGTAGCAAAAAAGCATTTTTGTTTAAAATTTAAAACTATTTTTATTAATAAAAAATACATATTTATTTAAAAATTCTACGTGAAGAACAAGATTATGTAGTAAACAAATGTTATAAAAATTTTAATCAGATCGATCAAACAGTTTTTTGAGATATCGTGATCACTGATTTTAGAAACAATGTTTTAAACACATTTAAAGTTTCAACTGTAAATATCCTAAAAAACAATTAAATAACCGATTCTTATTTTTATTCAGTTCTTGCTGGTCTATATGTATAGTTCGTCTTCTTTTTCAGAAATAAATGATAAACGCTTTTATTTCGAAACATTCTAACACCCTAGTGGCATGAACGAGATGACTCCTTTTGCCTACAAATCGAGTGCCTACAGTATCGTTTGCCTACATCACTTTTGCCGACTGTTCGTTTGCGCACAAAAATTATTGCTTACAACTCGATTGCCTACATGTATTATTGCCTACAAGTATTATTGCCTACAACTCGATTGCCTACATGCATTTTTGCACACAAATTTCAGAAACGAAGTTACATTTGCTATATGTATTATTGCCTATGAAGGCAATAATTTTTGTGTGCAAATGAATTGTCGGACAAAGTAATGTAGGAAAACAATACTGTAGGCAATCGATTGGTGGGCAAACGGGATTCCCTCGGCATCACAACAAAAATTCCACATTGAAAAATAATTTTGTTAATTTTTATCAGATTTTAATAAAATTTGATTTACACGTTAAATACATAATATTTAAGAATGTAAAAGCAAAAATCAATTTTTTAAATTAAAGTTTTCAATTACTATCTGCCTTTAAAATTTAATGTCATCATATTAAATTTTAGCCAAGATATGCTAATTTATTTTATTTTTTATCTGTTAACCAATAATAACATCGAGAACTGTTAATATGAGAGTATGTAAATAAATAAGAATATGAAATTCATAGAAGTTTACTCTAAGAAGTATGTAGTACACGTAAGCACGTAATATGTAGCGTATTTTTTAAATAATACGTTATAAATTTATTACTTTTTAGATATAAATTTTATGTATAAATGTTCCATAATAAATTTATAAGTATTTATAAATTATTTATTTAAAAAAATTATTTGAGAAGTTTTATATAGAAGAACTTATTAAAATAAAAACATTCTATAAAAACATAAAAAAATAAACAATGAAGTATATATTTTCTATTACTACGTTTTTTCTTCTATTACTAAGTTTTTAAATAAACTTTTTATTTACATTAATAAACTATCATAAATTGACAAATATATGTATGTCTTCGAAATATGAATGTAATATTTTTTATTACACGTTTTATTTTGTTTTGTTCCATTGAAGATTGTACAATATTTAAAAATTAAATTTCGATTAGCTTCAAGTGTATGATATTTTAATATCGCTTTTATCTATTTGGATCATTGTGTACACTTGCCTTATATCATTGTCCCGGATTCAAGTGTTCTCACTACCAAGCATGTATGCAACGATAATGTGGACACACCGGTCAAACCTGTTTAAAAAAAAAAATCTCGGGGGGGAATTTCCGGCGCCGCCTTGACTGGCACCAAGGATATACATTTCGCCAATAAGTTGGCCCACTGTCGAAAGACGAATTACACATGATTAAGTTCGACGGGTCTGAGAAAAAGATGACGCGACATACGATGGCCAAGCATGATAGTTTGTAATGGGTCCAGGTAAAAATCAATATCCTCAAGCATAAATCAAAATGTTGGAACAATATTTTAAAATAATTTTTCTTGAAAAATAATTTGCTTTTATAAATCTCTTGTTTTCTTATAGCAACATTTGTTCATATTTAATATTTATTAAGATCAAGGAATAATTAAATTATTATAATGTATCACAAAAAATTTAATATTATGTCATAAATAATGATTTAAAAAGTATTTATCTTCTTCCTTATTTTTGTAATTAATTTGACATTTATATAGAGAATTAAAATATACATTTAGATATTTAGTAAAAAATCAAATGTAGAAATACTCTTTTTTTTTTCTTGAGATGATGAACTTCGTTAAAATTGACGCAATGTATTCGTTTTAATTATACTGAAGATTTGTACTCTTTAAATAAACATTTTATATAATTCTTTGTTAGTTTATTGGTTATAGCCTTTTTGTTTTTTTTATTTCCGTAAGAATAACAAATTTTGTACGTATAGAATACACACATATACGTACAGTGAAACTTTCAGCTCCCTCGTTTCGAATCAATTGATCAAATCAGCGAAATATGGCTTCAAGCGGCAATAACATTACTCAATGATGGATAATTTATCATTCGATAGTTCTCTTTGATGCGAGGATCATTTAAAATAATATCGTATGTCATAGTACTCTTTGTTGTATAAATTTTCTACTTCGATTTATTAGGCATTGTACATTTGTATAAATAATCGTGTTTCAACAATATAAATAATTATTTCATTTCTTTCATCGCTTCATATAATAGATTTTTGCGGATGAGTAATCTTTGTAACAATGTAGTCAATGATCTGGATTCGTAACGTGAATGGCACTATTATAATAGAACAATATCTCAATGATGAAAGGAAAGTTTTTTTCTTATTTCTATTATATTTTTTTATGAACTTACAATATTCACACATCAATCAGAAAATCAATTTTTCAAAATAGCACATTACCTAATGAATATTTAATTTTTTATACGTTCTTGTGAAAGCATATTTATGTAAATATTATTATTCCCATTCTTTTTAATTATTTATATAATTTATTTTATAGATACATTCAAACAAAAAGATGGTACTCCCTAAAAAGAAAATGGTATTCTAATATAGATTACAAAATTGTACCGATTAATATTGTCATACATATAAGACTTTCTTAAATCCATTATAACAAGGGAGAGAAAATTGTAAACACAAATTAAACGCGAACAACATTATTGCAGTATATTAGAATAGTGATAACTCTCTTCTCATGTCTCGTATCTAATGATAATCTGACATACGCTTAGTGCCGTTCTATAATATCATAGAACGCATACAACGTGTGAGGTAAAGATATTAAAGACCATGTTGTTTATTACTCTGTTATGTGAGAAAGAATAAGAGAATTGGAAATATATCTAAGCGAAGTTAAATAAAGACTTCCATAAATTGATAAATAATCATCGGCTTCATTTAACTTCCCTTAGATATATTAAAGTCAAATAACTAGAGTATCTTTTGAATAAAGATTCCTATTGATTAATTATTTGTAAGCTTTATTTAATTTTTTCCTTATGCATTTTCAGTTTCTCTTCTTTACTTATAATAAGAAGCATTTTTAGATTATCAAAAGTTTTATTAAATATATATTTATCATTTTTATTTCTGAAAATATTGTAAAATATATAAATATGTATAAAAAGTACATATTCGGCATATAAAAAATTACGAAGGAGTGGCCATTGAAAAAATATCCAATCAGAATTTATCTTTTGCATTATTGCGTAAAGTATTACAAGCTCAAACTGCTTTTTCGATTAAACGAAGCAATGCAGCTTCAGTGACGAAGACATGCATAAAGGTGCAATAACCCATTACGAAATGATGAGTGACGTCTGGTTCAACGAAGGCAGACCGCGTCTCATTCATGTGCCATCAGTATCAGTAACGATTCCTTATTACTCGCGTACGAAACCGTAAAAACGTCAGCCAGAAAATTGCCAATACTGGCCAAAAGAACGTCTGACGTTCGTGCCGAGTATCTAAAGTTGCCGTAACACAACAGAGAATTGCAGCGTGTGTTCAAAGCAATTTCGTTTCGCCTGTGAGGAATCACGAGTGGCGCTCCGCGATCAATGTAGAAATAAGCGCGATTATGTGCAACGATAGTAATAAAACATCGTGTCCGTGATGTGTTACCTCGCACGATCTTCAGAGATATTGTAACACCGATTTAATGTAGCTTAATATCCATTATTCTTTTGTGAAGCCACGCGACATACTTATGCGAGCATATTAATTTTAAAATGATATTAAAATAACCGAAACTTATATTTTTATATGCACATACCATTTTTTATGCGCGCGCAATTTTTATGTATTTTTTACTAATTTAGCGAAATATCTGTCATGCAAAATTTACATGAGAAAAATTATATTATATTTTTCTTAATATCGTTTATCAATAATTATTGTTAATTTTTATTAAAATTGTAAATTTACATATCAATGGTAAATTTACGTATTCAAATGAAATCTTCTCTTACAACATTTAAACTTGTGTAAAATAACACTAGCATGAAATCTAAAATATTAGACTTCACGGGTACGTGATTGTTCATTCCGCAACGACCTCCTGACATCTAAAATCGTTTGTCTGCTTTCCACCGTAACGAGAAAGTATTTTCTTTTTGATTGCCTTCAGAGAAGATTGCAGTTATATTTCAAGCAAATTCAAGTGACGTCATAAGTATATTTTCTCTCTAATTTTCTTTATGCAAGAAATGTTTGCACCAATACATGATTATTTACGAGAACAACAGAAAGAACTTTTTTATCTATTAACAACTTCTATCGCCCACACGTCAATTAATTTCTTAAGAAATCTTAGAGAGCAGACGATACATCTTAATATTACATGAAAAGTATATATCACAATATTACATAAAAGATACACATCACGAAATCACGATATTATATATTTATACTATCTTTATAATTCGTTACTTGTTAATTTTATTAATATTTCTTTCGCTTTTTTTATGTAGAAATTTCTCACGAAAATAAATAATTATTATATATAACAATTTTTAATGAAATTTAGGACACGGTGATTCATTGTCGGCATATTATATTCTGTTACATTGCACACAGTTACATATTATATCTTATAAACGAAATTAAAGGTAATCGAAATCAATATGACATCCGCGACAAACGAAAGGCGAGGCTACCCGAGAATACCTCGTCACCCTATGATCATGCAAATTCTCGCGCACGTTGGATGTTTAATAAAGTGTGGCTTTCTGTCATTTAAAATTACTAACTACACGTGCAACATCTCAATCGAAAATTCATATGTTAAGTGTCCGAATTTATTTGATGATGATGTGATCTCAATCTTGTTTTGATTGTAATTATCAAAAAGGATAATAGAGAAAGGAAGACAAGTTTCTCTTGGTTCACAGATATGAGAAAAAAAGATTGATTGTTGAAGATGTAACATTTTGAAATCACTGATATAACATGCACTAAATGTTCCAATATGTTTATATTTTGTTGCAATATTTGGAATAACCAGATCATAAAACATATATGCATGAGAATAAGCAAAATAAAGCATTGAAGAATAAGAAGAGATTTAGTTCTGCGTTAAAGTTAAACAATTATCTTAATTTTAATTATTATAATAATCTCATTTTTAGACCGTATATGTGAGAACACAATCGATAAACTAGAACCTTATATCGGTTGAAGCTAAATCTTAAAATGCTTAAATAAATTCAATCTTGAATCACTAAATATGCTATATATGTACTTGACATATATACTGTTTGAGAGCATCGAAATTATTAGAAATTAATTTAATTTGCGAGATTACTACTGTGGTTTAATTGCGTTTATATAGTCCGGAAATTTTTCGGCGCGTTTGTTAGATTACGGGTGTGGTATATGTGTCAAGTACATATATAGCATATTTAGTGATTCAAAAGATTGAATTATAGCATTTTAAGATCTAACTTCGACCGATAAAGAGTTCTAATATATCGATTTAATTATTATATTTGCATATTTGTATTTCGCATTTTTTTAAATTGTGCATACAAAGAAATCGAACTATGTATATCTGGGACGTTACAATGATAGATTATATAATAGAATCTTTATATAACATATTCCTGAGAAAAAATGATTCATTTACATAAATTAATTTAGTCTAATAAACAACTAATTTAGTCAAATGAACAATTTTTTCTCAATATAAAAAAGTCTTTAGATTATTTTTGTGGAAAATAGCAATTACTTGCAGTAAGCTTTTTTGTACTGTGCTATTTTTTGTCAAAGATATCCTTTTTATTCTATTTCTTGTGACACGGTCATGGTCGGCATGTTTGCCGGCGAATCTGATATTTTCGCCAGGCGCTATGCATATCGACAAAAATGCCAACACAACGTTACGTAAAAACAAGTCTGTCGAATTAAAGGCGGCACGTCAAACTTTATGTCTCGTTCCACATCCATACATTATTTGCACGCGCGAAGGGAGGCACAACGTACTACGCGTAAATTCTCTCTTTCAAAAGGTGTCCAATAGGTCTCGGCTCTCGCTTATTAGCCGCGGGAACGCCACAGTTGCGTCAATCATCTAATTGTTCTCTTAATCCCGTTAAAGGAGCGTATAAATTTATTCGTGGCATGCTTGTGAGATTTCGTCGCGTGAGTACGCTTGCTTATTAGGTATGTCCGTCCGTTTTTCTACTTCTCAACCTTGCAGTTAGAATGCAGCAATTACAATTAGGTTTTTTGAGCGATCCAAATAATAACACGCGAAGTACATATTTATTAAAATAACTGAATTGAATAATCATGAAATTGGCACGTAGTAATAAGAAAATTATCACATGGGAAAGATAAAAATTGTATAATAAAGAATTGAAACAGGGAGAATTTGAAATATCTGACAAAGAATTTTTCTTTTAATCCGAAATGTTGGCTTAAAGTTTAATTAAAGACATATACAATGATAAAAATTAAAAACTTTAAGTATCTATATAAAATTCTAGTTGCAGTCAGACTAAGCAATTTTAACATTTTTTTAGAGTCTCTTTCTTAAAAATGTTCAGATTCAATTTCTTTATTTATTAATGATTAGTTCACATTTCTTTGTGCACATATATGCGATCGAAAGGACATTAGTTAACGTTCTAATAAAATTATTTATTCGCAAGGTTGCACAAACGAGATATTAAACGATCAGAAAAAGAAAACTACAGCTACTCGCTCAATTTATCCGTACACCATTAAAACAATTCAATTCTTATCGATTCTTGACTCAATTATATATTGAGTCCTTGTACGTACAATTTATCGTATACAAGCTTAATTGACCAGTTTTGTGGCATGGTTTAGAATGTCTATTTCAAAACAGATGTTTTTATTTCGTTTATTACGCTATTACCAAATGAACGACAGGAAAATAAATTTAATGATAATTTATCGCAATCCGGAAACACATTTTTTTGAACCTATAGTTTTATGTAGTAAACGGATTTCATAACACAAACTGTAAATTCATCTTATGTATTAATTTCATTATTTTTTTCATAGAAAAGGATATATGTAGGTATTTACAGCCGCATTATACACGAAGCCTCTTTATTATAGAATGAAGATAGGTACGTCACCCCAGGCGATACGTTCTAAACATCTCTCTTTCGTAAGTACTATCGTCCCGGAATGTGCTCCATATATGATGGCAAAACTTTCAGGTTGAAAAGGAAAGTGAAAGGCAGATAAAAAAAAAAACAGATCGATCGTATTTTGCAGACATTTTGTAAAACAGAGAACGTATATATAAAGAAATAAATAGTAATAAATAATAAATTTCTCGAATTTTATGCTCATCATCGATCTATTTAACATTAAATTGGAGTACTCCACAATTAAAAGGCTTAAAATTTTTGTTTTGTTATATTGTAACTCGCTAATCTAAATAATGTAAAGGAAACAAAGAATAAAAGCTAATTGAAGTTTGGAACGTTCCTGGAGCGATTTTTTCAAAATGAATTGGCTCATTTCTCCTTTTGCACAGAGCTACATCTGCATGCCAGGCAACAAATAAAAAATACCCCGGTCGAATACATGCGTCGGAAGGCACCCCCAATGGCGAAAAACTACCCTAGGAAAATTTAAAAAAATTCTCCCAAAGTCAAAAATGACTTGACCCATTTCTCCTTTTGCACAGAGCTACATCTGCATGCCAGGCAACAAATAAAAAATACCCCGGTCAAATACATGGGTCGGAAGGCACCCTCAACGGCGAAAAACTACCCTCGGAAAATTTAAAAAAATTCTCCCAAAGTCAAAAATGACTTGACCCATTTCTCCTTTTGCACAGAGCTACATCTGCATGCCAGGCAACGCATAAAATGCATCTCGGTTGAATCGGAAATGAAATTGTCATTTAAATAACATTTAGTTTTTCGCCATTAAGAGTGTCTTCCGACGCATGTATTCGATGAGGGTATTTTTTATTTGTTGCCTAGCATGCAGATGTAGCTCTGTGCAAAAGGAGAAATGAGCCAAATCATTTTTGACTTTGTGAGAATTTTTTTAAATTTTCCAAGGGTAGTTTTTCGCCATTAAAGGTGCCTTCCGACGCCTGTATTCGACCGGGGTATTTTTTTATTGGTTGTCTAGCATGCAAATGTAGCTCTGTGCCAAAGGAAAAACGGGCCAAATCATTTTGAAAAAATCGCTTCAAGAACGTTCCAAACTTCATCCAGCTAGAATAAAAGCTCATTTACATTGAAAGTAAATAATTATGTATAGACGCTTAAATATAATGTAATTGTAATGGAATTTAATTTTTAATTTAAAAATAAAAGTAAACATATAGATAGCTATATTTTAATAAAAGTTTCATAAACAGTCATTTGCATGCTTGAAATCAAGTTTCCAAGTGCATTTTGTGGCATCAATTGATCAAATTTTTCTTTTGATATTTATTGGTAATGTGCGCAATTAAGTCATATAAGTGATGTAAAGACTTCGAGTCATTTGATTTATCGCGATATCATGATTTTTTGCGATATTTTAATTCTCTCTGTCGTCAAAAAATTCGATCAACCATCGCAGAAAAAACTGATTTCACGGCCTGGCGAAATACACAATGCGCTTTCTCAACCGTATTGCGTTACCGTACTGGCCGCTAGCTGACAACCAAACATTATCGACTACAGGATTACGTCTCCATTTATAAAAAGGAGTAAGCACTGTGTGAACTAATTATCGCCATGTAAACGAAATTTCGTAAATTGTCAATCTTTCACTCGGGCTCCTCTAAAGTAAAAAGATTTATATAAATCAATTGTGCAATTAATTATCTAAAATATCTAAAAGATTATATCTAAAGTAACTTTCATAATTTATGTAATAGGACTAAATATTCTGCGGATAACTTACATAACGAGTACAAAGTCTAATTGAGCTTCAAGATTATGATGTGGATGTTTGTTTAAGACTACTGTAAAAGAAATCAAAGAATTTTCGATAATAGAAACTGACGGACTAAGACCGGAACCAAAATATATATGGATGATTAGACTGTAATGTTTTCCTTGTTAAACAAAAGAGAAAAATTAAAGATTGCTTGGAGCGGTAGCAAAAGTTAGCTAAAGGTTGCCGATAATCTAAGCTAATGATAGACAATTCTTGTTAAATAGAATAAATGAACTTCTGAAAATAAAACGTTAAGAATCAGGATCAGTTTTAAGAAGCCATGTTAATTACTTTTAAAGTACATTATTTACAACCATGACATGAACAAAAAAAAAATACCACAAATGCGAAAAGAAAGAAGAGAATAACGTATATATTTTATATCATTATTCAGTATTTACTTGAAAAAAGTACAAATTCCTAGGCCAAATATTTCCTGAACTCGAAGATTTAGAAGAACTGAGGGTGAACAGACGCATCTGTGAAGTTAGCACCCCAACATTGAAATTCCATAGTTCTGATTGCAGTTCCCGTTTTATTTCGTCGAAGAACAGTTCTCTGTAATTAATAACAAGAATTCCGCTTCATAACTATTTTTAAATAATTTTTCAAAATGGGATGCTAACTTCTCAGCGAAATTCGAGATCGAATAGTTCTGAGCGGCTCAATAGCATAATTTCGTGAATACCTAGAATTCGAGATGCAAAAAAATTTTTGAAAAATAAAAAAAGTTAAAAATTTTTGAAAAATCAATTTTTAGATACAACAGTTCTGATTAGAGTTCCTGCTTCCTTTTAACGGGACGAAGAGTACTCTGTATTTTTTAATGCGAGATTACGTTAATAACAATTTTTTAATAATTTTTAAAAAATGGGATGCTAACTTCTCAACGAAATTCGAGATCGAAGAGTTATGAGCAGCCTAATAGCTTTATTTTGTAAATATCTAAAGTTCCTGATACATAAAAAACAATTTTGACAAACAAAAAAATTAAAAAAAAATAAAGAATTTTTTAACACTTCTTGAATTTCGCGTATCTTGAAAACCGTTGGTCCATTCGCTTTGTCACCTTATATTTTTCGATAGAACTCGTCGAGAACTGCCCAAAACAATAGTCGGAACTGGTGGCACACTCATAAAATTTTTCGGCGTACGACTGGGAAAATTTTCAACGATAGAGCCCAAATGTCGCGTATTTTGAAAACCGTTCGTTCAGTTCGCTTTGTCACCTCATACTTTTCAGTAGAAATCGTCGAGAACTGCCCAAAACGATAATCAGAACTACTGCCACTCTTAAAAAATTTTTCAACGTTCTACTTGGAAAATTTTCAACGATAGAACTCAAATGTCGCGTATCGTGAAAACCGTTGGTCCAATCGCTTTGTCACCTGACACTTTTCGACAGAATTCGTCGAGAACTGCCCAAAACGATAATTAGAACTACTGCCACTCTCAAAACATTTTTCGGCGTCCGACTTGGAAAATTTTCAACGATAGAGATCAAATGCCGCGTAGCTTAAAAACCGTTCGTACAATCGCTTTGTCACATGATACTTTTCGATAGAAATCGTCAAGAACTGCACATAACGATCATCAGATCTACTGGCACTCTAAAAAATTTTTATGCGTCCGAGTTGGAAAATTTTCAAAGAGCTCAAATTTCGCGTAGTTAGAAAACTGTTCGTCCAATCGCTTTATCAGCTGATACTTTTCGATAGAACTCGTCGAGAACTGCCCAAAATGATAATCAGAAGTACTGGAATTCTCAAAAAATTTTTTGATTACTTTTTGAATTTCACGAATTTTGAAAATCGTTGGTCCAATTGCTTTGTCACCTGAAACTTTTCAATTGGATCATCGAGAACTGCTCAACACGGTAATCAGAACTACTGGCACTCTCAAAAAATTTTTATGAATCCAAGTTAGAAAATTTTCAATGAAAGAGCTCAAATGTCGCGTATCTGAAAACCGTTAGTCCAATCGCTTTGTTACCTGATCCTTTTCAACAGAACTCGTCGAGAACTATATAGAATTCTAATCCGCGAATTTTACTGGCACTCTCAAAAAATTTTTCGGCTTCCGACTTGAAATTTTCAACGATAGAGATCAAATGTCGCGTAGCTTGAAAACCGTTGGTCCAATCGCTTTGTCACGTGATACTTTTCGACAGAACACGTCGAGAGCTGTCCAAAACGATAATCAGAATTACTGCCAATCTCAAAAAATTTTTGATCACTTTTTGAATTTCATGTAAGGTACCTGAGCCGAATAAGGCTCACCTAATTTAGTTTATTTTTTTTAATTCTATTTATGGGGATATTGAAATAAATTAAGTGAGAATCAAATTTTCATTTGGTTCACTCCCAAAAATAAAATATATTATTTATATAGAATATATGTAAATAAACGAAAAAAAAATTTTATTAAACTCTCTGACATTGGGCTTTATCATATGCATATAATAAGGTCCAAATAAAAAATAAATTAAAAATAACAAAGAAAGTAAACATTTTCTTTCTAAATCAGTTTTAAAATTAACTGAAACTGAATTATTAATCATAGAAAG
>NW_017257232.1:46256-98255 GCF_001594055.1 Mycetomoellerius zeteki | reverse complement strand
TTTAATCCTTTTTTATCTACTTTCTATGACACATCTTTTAAGCATATAGTGCAGGCGTAAAGCGAGTTTTAAAGTAATAAATTTAAAAGTGGTCCTTATTTAGTGCCTGGGCCTTATTCGGCTCAGGTACCTTATTTTGAAAATTGTTGGTCCAATCACTTTGTTACCTGATACATTTCGATTGAAATCGTCGAGAAATGCTCAAAACGATAATCCGAACTACCGGCACTCTCAATAAATTTTTCGGCTTCAGACTTGGAAAATTTTCAACGATAGACTTCAAATGTCGCGTATCTTGAAAACCGTTGGTCCAATCGCTTTATCACCTGACACTTTTCGATAGAACTCGTGGAGAACTGCCCAAAACGACAATCAGAACTACTGGCACTCTCAAAAAATTTTTTAAGAGCTTCAGTAGTTCTGATTATCGTTTTGGGCAGTTCTCCACGAGTTCTGTCGAAAAGTATGAGGTGACAAAGCGATTGGATCAACGGTTTGCGAGATATGAGATATTTAATAGGTAGGTGAAAATTTTCTGAGTTCGACGCCGAAAAATTTTTTGAAAGTACCAGTAATTCTGTGATTATCGTTTTGGATAGTCCTCAACAAGTTCTATCGAAAAGTATGAGGTGACAAAGCGATTGGACCAACGGTTTTCAAGATACGCGAAATTCAAGAAGTGATAAAAAATTCTTTTTTTTTATAAATTTTTTTGTTTGTCAAAGTTGTTTTTTATGTGTCAGGAATTCTAGATATTCACAATATAAAGCTATTAGGCTGCTCAGAACTCTTCGATCTCGAATTTCGCTGAAAAGTTAGCACCCCATTTTTTAAAAATTATTAAAAAATTGTTATTAATGGAATCTCGCATTAAAAAATACACAGAACACTCTTCGTCTCGTTAAAAGGAAACAGGAACTCTAATCAGAACTATTGTATCTAAAAATTGATTTTTCAAAAATTTTTAACTTTTTTTTGATTTTTCAAATTTTTTTTGCATCAGGAACTCTAGGTATTCACGAAATGAAGCTGTTGAGCCGCTCAGAACTATTTGATCTCGAATTTCACTGAGAAGTTAGCACCCCATTTTTAAAAAATTATTTAAAAATAGTTATTAAGCGGAACTCTTGTTATAAATTACAGAAAATTCTTTGTCTCGATGAAAGGAAACGGGAACTCTAATTAAAACTATGGAATTTCAATGTTGGGGTGCTAACTTCACAGACGCTGAACAGACATTAAATCTAAGTTTGAAATGATAGCAGACTGAGGCTATGATCTCCAGAAACCGGCTGATGTTATAAAAGTACAAATGTAATCAAGGTAATGTTACTAACCATATCTTCCCCCTGTTACTTTTTACTATTTACTATTATTTATACTAAAGGAAATGTGCTATAAAGAATACTGCAATTTGCATTCATGTAAGTTGCAGTATTTTGATTTACTTTGCCCGAGAAGTTATGCAAGCTGATTTATATGCAGATGAAGTGAATGATGATAGCAATAGACGGACTATAATTCATTCGTTTGAGCTTGAAGAGAACTATACTATGTATCGAATACTCCAAAACATAAGAATATTAATCTTCCAAATTTTTTTTCAAATAATGGATGAATATACGAGGCTGTCTTTCGCAAGTTCATGATACCCCATCAATTATCGATCAAAGATCTTGCAAGATCTTTGATCGACGTCGCGTGGCTGAAACGATTCTGCCATGGTATCGTTCTCCTCAAAAATATAATCGAAAGATATAATGAACAAAGAAAGCGTCCATTGTGAGACTCAGCGAACGGCACTTTCGGTGGCGCGTATTTTGGAGACCGGCGAGACACAATCGATGTCTCGAATCGAGGGCAGCAGCCGTGCGGCTCGTTTAGAGAAAGGAAAGTAAGACGTGGACGGGAGCTACAACGTCTCCGCATCCTTCTTCTTCATCACGTCCACCGCTAACTTCTCGTGATTCTTTCTCGCTCACCTGGCGGATACATAACGTAAGATAAAATAACTTTCCTCCACCTCTCTCGTCTCCTCTCAACTCTCCCTCTCCGGCTTCCTCTCCCTCTTCTCGTTTCCTTTCCACGAGTCAGCACGAATCAGTTCCGCACTTTTAGGGAGCTTTCCACCACCAGAACGGTGCACACTCTGCGCTTTCATAAAGAACTATGCAGCAGGAAGGCAGGACACGATCGCGAGTACTACATTAACGTAGTTGATCAGTGCGACTCGATCTAAAAGCAACCATCTAGGATCTACCAGTGGTAACCGACCGCTGCAAGCTGGATTTATCCGGCAAGTAGAGAAGTGGTTGGTCGATTGCACGAATACAGACATTCGATAGACGGTGGAGGAATAAGTACGCACGGTGGTGATTACCTCAACCGTTTCTCGGACACGTGGAAAGACATTAACTGACAGAAACATTGCCGGTATTCGATTATCCTCGCTCCTCCGTTGCGTGTCGCGTGTGTTGAAAGAGTGCACCAAAAATCGTGCAAATTGACAATTACAACCCTTGACGACAACTGTATCGTTGATCCTCGATCATCGTAAATCATTAGCAACGTGGAGCGCGTGGTGGAAAAATGCACAACGGGTGAGTGCGAGGAAATTATAAATCAAGAAATTCTATAAAAGAATTCTAAGCGATCGACGCGTGTTACACGCAAAAGGAAGGCTGTTGTCAACATAAAGTATTGTCAAAGACTTCTAAGACTTTTATTTATATTTTTCGCGACTTCACAACAGGAAGAAAATTGCAGGAAGAAAATTGATAATTCATCGATTCTTGCTAATAATAAGATACGATCAAAATTAATTAGAATTTAAAAAGATATGTCTATTCATAATTTATCACATTCTTTAGTATAATATACATTTGATACTGCTAATAAAAGATTTATGTTAAAAATTTTAATAATAAATAGTGGTCTTATTTTTGCCAGGAAACAGAAGAAGATCAATTTATTCTTAAAGTTTTATTGCGCGCAGCTATAGTGTCGCAAATAATCGAATATATACTTTTATATAAGAACGCTTCATATAAGCACATAATGTATTAATTTCCTGTATTAAATAAAAATGATAAACATTTTTTATACACATATATATATTCTATCTTCTATACTTTCTACTTTTTGAAACAAAATGGACCAAAAATACATGTCAGAATATTACAAAAGTTACACTGTCGAAGTTAATGAATCTTTCTATCTTTTCTTTTCAGTGTCGTACATACTATAAATTGATCCTGCTAATAGTATTAAATAAGATTAATTTTTTATCCTTTTTCTAATAGAAATTAATTTTTCTTCAACAAGTTTTACGTGATATAAAAATAAGTTAGAAGAATACTATCATATCTGTCACGTATTGACATATATGTTATAAATTTTTTAACTCTCTGCAATTATATTTTTATTCTTTTTGCCTAGCCCTTTGTTTACTGTTCTATAAACCTTCAAAAATGTGAAAAAATTTACTTTTTAACATCTTTGTTACATTACTAAATAGCTTTTTAACAAGATATTTTAGAAAAAAAAAATAATTAGATTTCGGTCTTCTTTATTTCGGAAAAAGAGAATGAAATTTCGCTTATAACAATTTTCGCCAAAAAAGATCCCGGATTGTAGACAGAGGATTAAATCATCTCAAGATTGCTTTACTCTTACCAAAATTAAGACATTTTGGCGCCTGTATAAATTAAAAAATTATTGCCATCATTGCTTATCAGTTATTTTCCAATCTCTCGCGAACTTCTTGAATGTGAGAAAGAAGAGTTTGAAGCTTCCTAAGAAAGACGGAAGCTCGGAAAAATGATTACGAGTAATTATGAGAATTCAATGGATCGAGAATACAAATAGGGCGAAAATGTACGTGACTCTTCATGTCTATTATCATCGCGCGGGGTCCGCGAAAGGTGAAAGGAGAATCCCGCGTGAAGCATCGAGAAAGCAATCATTTCGACCGATCCGGGAGATTTTGTCTCAATCATCATTTATACGATTTATTCTTTAAAGAAAACGTGTCGTCACGCGAAATAACAAGCGCATGATCAGCTGAAGTTTAAAGCAAGCGCAAAATAAAGATCGGATAGTCACAGATGTCTTGTAATCTAAACTCGACCTTCTATAGGTATCGTGTTACTTTTACCTGCTTTCGAATCCTTTCACCGAGGTAGTAAATCATTCGAATTTTTAATTGTCAAATAAGATACGCATCTATAAAGTGTAAGTGTTTGCACTTGAGAAATAGTCGATCATTGTCCGCCTACTTAATAGCAATTATTTAATCTAACCGTGACGCTGCGACACAGTAATGTAGTCGACACAACGATGATAATCGATTAGCATATAATAAAAGGTTTCATTACAACCTTCCGATACACTGTTTTGCATAATTCTACTTTATTAATTAACCAATTGTATAACATTTGAATTGTTTAAGTAACCAACACATTGCTTATTATCGTCAGAAATTTCATATTCATTTTTGTATTATATTACATATACATATAAGATTCAACTCTTGTGCAATTTAAATATACAGGGTGTCCAACCCCAAATAACTATTTTATTTTTGATCTTAGAAAAAAATGTTTCAGACAAAAGTTGTATGGCTTTGAGGGAAACATAAGATGGTGTCATTAGTTTGGCCTCGAATAGTTGTTTGAAGGTCACGTGAAGGTAATCTTTTGTCTGAAACATTTTTTTCTAAGATTAAAAATAATAAAGTTATTTGGGGTGGGACATTAAAATGGGACACTCTATATATAATATATATATATATATATATATAATCAAACGTTTTCACAGTAATCTAAATTCTTTTATAATTCGTTACACTTTTTTAAAATTATATACTGAGATAATGAAGTTTTATTTCAATTAATATAGTTGGCCGATTTTCAATTCAATATTTTCATATATAGAATAAATATAAATAATAATAACATTATAATATTTATAAAATGATTTACAAAAGTAATTATAGTATTAAATTCAGTAATTATGATGTTTATAATTTTATTAAGTCTATATAAGACATATCGTTCATTAGTTGCTACAATAATAACTCAAAAATTGTCATTTTTTTAGTTACATACAAAAAAGTGGAAATTTAAAAAAAAGGTAAAACGCACTTCAAAAGTACATACTTTTATTTCTCTACTGTCAAAATTGTATTTCAAAATTAATATTACAAAATTTAATAATTCCAAACATTCAAACTCATTTTCAGGAAAACTTTTTTTAGTTGTACAACAAATGAGCGATATATAGGTTAAGTTAATTTAATTACAATCCGTTCACTATAAAAGAAACCTGCAATCAATATGTCTTTGCTCGTATAATAAAAATCATTTACTGTGTAATTACAGCATACAATTCGGAATATATGTAATAAAATGTATATATATTGCATATATAATTCTTTTAATTTTTCAAATTTTTCAAATTTTTTAAGCGTATATATAACAGCTGTAACATCTTTCGACGAGATTCTATCAACGCGTTAAAAGTTAAATGTCTTATGTAACAATAAGGAACAATTTTCTTGCAGTATTTTGCGGTTGATTTTTTTGACGAATTTTCACTTTTTCGTACGCTTCCTGACCACTGTTTCGCACGCTCTCGGATTGAATTTCACGCGATTACGTACACGGAATATCAATCTGAATTCACTCGTAATCCGGTAAAAGACTGACATTTCCGCAAGAAGACAATCAACAATAAATTGACATACTACTTAGTTAATGAACCATGATCCATTCAGTGATCATGAAAAACAATTTCTCCAATCTTTTGATTTCATAAGATAATTTATTTAATACCGTGAAAAAAGTTTAATCGCAGTAAATGTTTTTCTCCCTATAAAACAAGAACTCGGCTGTGTGAAACATGTATGAATTTTTTTCTCTTCCTTTTTCTAGAAAACATCTCAAAATACCGGTATGTACATCATAAATAGATAAAAACTTTAAAATTTTAAATATTAACTCTATTCAACTAGAACAAAAATTGAAATACCTTAATGTATATTTGTTTTAAAGCAATACGATAACATATATAGACGAATACGAAAACGTGTTTCTATTTATATATAACCATTATAGTAAGCGTGCAAAAGGGTCTCTCTCTCTCTCTCCCTTCCCTCTCCCTCTCTCTTTCTCCATCTCCCTCCCCCCCCTCTCTCTCTCTTTCTTCTGTAAATTATATTGAACGAAGAACACATGTCAATAAATTATATCAATTGCAAGTCACTGAAAAGTCATGGAAATGTAAATAATTTCCATTAAAGGTAATTGGATAATCATTATGATCTAAGATTATCGAATTTGCGAGGACCGGTTTATCGAGTTGCGTTGTATTCGTGAATCGACACGTTTGAGATAAAAAAACAGAAGAGAATCCGAATGACTTTAAATGTCGATTGTATCTTATCTAATCATTGTGTGGTAGGCACTTTCATTGGCGGCAATAAACTACAAGGCAAGCGCGAATACCTGTCAGCTATTTCCAACGTACCAATTTGTACCGTAAATTAACGTAATTTCATGACAAGCTTTGGTGAATGAAGCATGGATGTACGATAGTAATTAATCTTGATATATGTTTTACTAAAAAGTTCAAGGTGGTGGAAGCCCTACAACTATACATTCTATATATATATATATATATTTCGTCCTTTTAACGTAATTTTTGTATTACATCAAAATATAATTTTTGTATGTAATACGTCTTAAGCAAAGCGAAATTAATAAGCCCGATTAACATTTAAAGTTTATATTAATAAATCTGATTAACATTTAGATTTAAATGTATATTACAAAAAATTCCTTAAATAATAAAATTAAACGGAAGAAAATTTTCTTTTTTATAAAACTCAAAAATCAGATGTAACGTACAATACTTGCTAATAAAAATGCAACATGCACAAAATGTATTTGTTGCCACAGAATTTTGTATGCGTGTCAATTGCACGTTTACATATGCAAATATATCGCAGTGTGGGAATACAAAATGTAAGACTGACTTTCCATGGACGGACTGGAGACGTCCGCGATGCATTTCTTGTGCTAAAAGAATGGATTACGGAAGAGCTTCAACTTTTGTATCTCAGTTTCTCTGCTTCGCTCGAGAATGTACCGAATACATCACGCTTAAATAAGAACGCATGTATGATGCAATAGATACTATCGAGCTATCAAACAAGAAAATATTCACGAAGAATTCACTCTATCATTTTGCGTGACTTCCTTACGATGTAAGGAATAATTTTACCAAAAAATGAACTTTTTTTACGCTGAATCATTGTTATTTATAACTTTTCACTGAATTCAAAATTATAGAAACCTTCCCGATACATTGTTCCTATTTCTGAACAATCTCTTTATACAAAATCTAATTTTATATTATTTTATTATTTTGTTTAACGTAATTACATTTAAAATTACATTAAAATATTAATATATAAAACAGTAATACTTATCGAATTTTACTTCTCACTGAATTTTATAATATATGTATAATATTTCTATATAAATAGTTATATATATAAAGTAGAAGTTTTAAAAGAAGATTTCAATAGAACATAATATTGATAATATATTATACAACTGCTACATCTTGAAAACATAATTAATTACATCAAATATTTGATAATCACATTTTCTTTATCAAATTTCTTATGGAAAGAACATTTTGTTGAAGTTTCTCAAAATTTAGCTCATACAGATCTGAAAATAAATATTGTTAGATTATCAAAATAATTATGTAGAACGCTCAAGCTGGTTACTAGAACGTCGAAACTTTTTGCAGCACTGTTCATGCTTGAATATCTTATTATATATAATATTTTGATGGTCCAATAAAATAATTTTCAGATTTGTATCTATCTAAATTTTTAGATATTTCAGTAAAATTGTTCTTTCTGTATATTCAGGCTTATAAAGCAATCCGGCCAATTGAACCGAAATAGTTACTGTTGAGGCTTGTGCCTATTACGATATGTGTATCGTTATTTTCTCGTTGACGAAGGGTCGTACCAATTCTTGGATTACGGTTGTGATGTTGCTTGTGCTCGAAGGACCAAATGAATAAATACTGTGTCACGTAATGTTAATTTAGAATATATTTCACTTCTTACAAAAATAAAACGTGAGCTAACAGTAATACAGAAAGATGCGCACTCGGTGACATGCTGCAAGGAAGGAAGTAACGGAACAGGAAAGAACGCGCAACAGTGTAGGCAACGCCATGCTCGAAAATAAAACTAGATAGGCAGTGCTGCATAGAGGGCCTGAGTGGCACAAACAACGAGAGACGCGCGAGCGGGAAATAAGAACGCGTGTAGCGTGTACAGTTACATAAATCTAATATGTAATAATCCTTCCAATGAATATCGAAGTGATTGCTCTAATTATTCGTTTGGTATTAATTATGATATAATATTCAGGCTATTATAAATATAAAATTTAAAAATATAATCATGTTAATAACAATGATAAAAGTCTTGTTAAAAATATTTTTAATACTCGTTTTTATTCATATTCCTAATTTTTCTAAGAAATTAAACTTTTACTGTCCAGTATTACTTTATTAAAAAAAGAAAATACGGAATTATGTATGTAGGAAAGGTATTTCGAACGAGATAACGCTGCTGATACTTTAGCACAATTTAATATGACGGTACAATGTTAATATGAAAGGTACAATATTACGCGCTAACGCGTGCTGTCGCCATGCTCGACCGAATCGAATCTAATCTCTTGCCGTTATCGCAACGATCGCTACGCTATCGCCCGACAACTATAGAACTTAGTGGCTACGTTTACACCATGCATTTAGGCTGTGGCCTATACAATAGATGTCCTTGTTTATCCTGTAGGTTAAACAAAGACATCTATCGTATAGGTCGCGGATTAAACGCACGGTGTAAACGTAGCCATTGACGCTTGGCGCTCTGTACACCGACTGAGGACTGTCGCTAGCGGGAAATACAATTCCCACATATATATATGTACATATAAGATTTCTCATGAACAACATAAATGTTTTTACTTTACAGAAAATATGCGGAAATTATTGTAGCTATATATCCAAATACATTGGCTGCGTTCCGCAGAAAAAATAGTATTACAAGATTTATTATTATATTCTTTAATATAATTGGTTTATATACTTAGATTCAGTAAAGGTAAAAAAAAATCATATTATAGAATCTTACAGTTGCAAAGTTATTTTTTTACTAAACGCAGCCATTGATTGATTGATTAATTGTTTCAATTAATATTTTGCATTCAATGATATAATATATAGGTACAACTTCTTTTGCCAATTTTGTGTTAGTTAATCAATATTCATTATCATTATAATAATTTGTATAATAGAGCGTTATATGAAATGAAAAAAAATATTTTAAATAAGTTAAAGAATAAGTTAAAGAATAAGTTAAAATTTTTATTACAATACTTCAATATATTATTTTGTATTATCACTTTTTCCATCTCAGGGGATCTCCGATCAGATTTGTAATAATCTATGCAAACCTGTATATCCGCGATTTAAGACAACATCAAACCGAATAATTTTTATTCAAACGCGCTACGATACTCTTTGATGTGAGAAAGGTAATCGTTTGTACTGAACTGTTGCAGATTCGCAATAACGCGAACGCGATCCGCGATAATCGGATTGCTGCTGCTGCTGGTAACAGCACACTGTAACGGACTGCAGCATCAACCTTTCGACTCTTATGCAAATGGAGAGGAGTGCGCCTTGATCCTGGACGCCCGTGGAAGAACCAACGTTTATGACTATACCTATAATTTACTTCGCGGATCGTTGTAAGTGCTCACATTAAGACCGAAGTATGAGTCTGCGTGACGATAGCGATCTTAATTTAGCGAAAGTCAACGCGAAATCAAGAACTGGAATTATTCCTGCCAAGTGACTGATACAAACTTTCGCAAAGTATTGCCGCCTGTGAATTTTTACGTCTCAATAAATAGGCTAATTAGTACGCCATTCGTGGCAACTTCAAGAAAATATCTTACAGAGATGCTAATTTTTTTCTTTTCTCACAAAAAATTAATTTGAATTGCTTAATTAATCATTTTAATTAATTTCGAAATTTTTACTCGAATTTATCATATGATGTGAGAATTTTGTTAATATTATCAACGTATAATAATGTTAAAATTCGTAATATAACTTTAAATATTTTTTTATCGCGATGGAGCATAAATATTAAATAAAAAAATATTCTTGATTAAATTAATTGTACCGTAATAGATCTATATTATCAGATTTTACACATTTTTTGGATTTAAAGATATTATTATGTGATAAGATAAAGGTGGAAGATAGGAATGAATATCTATTATAAATTTTTAGTATTACAATTTCCGACAATATAAAATTTCTTTGGCATTTTCTAACTTTAAATATAGTGCGTCAAATATAGTAAGTAATTGAAAATTATAGTTACAATAATCTATTTAATTAATATCATTTATTAAATTATTTCAAATAATCTATCATTTACGATATATTATTTTGCAAGAAATGCTACTTTTGCAATTACTCCAAATTTAATAATTAATTGTATTTATACATTAAATAGTAATCATCGTAATTTTTCAAAAGTCTGTTGAATGTAACACTTTCTCTAGGATATTCTAATATTTGCTATTAACAAGAAGTGTGATTGAAAACAGTTGTATTGAGACAGCTGCATCTAACCATTCTATCAGTTTATCATAAATTTGATTATTACTCACAGTTATCTGCGGTTATTGATGGTCACCGATTATATCGTTCAAGCAAAATACTGCTTTTTATCACGCTGTCGATCACGAGAATGCCACAAAAGCAAATAAAAAACATCTTATCAGCTAGGACGTCTATTCTAGGACACAGTTGTAATGACTAGGAAACGATTATGAATCACGCTTGCTAACTGCATGGAAGCGCAGTACACTTACGTAACAAAGTAAGTCCTCACCTGGTATTCTAGAGGATTAGAGAAAGCGGGAACTTTAGCCGTACAGCTAGGACTTTCACTATCATCCTGTTCCCGCAGGACTAGCGGATTTTAATGCGATCTTATCGGTTCTATTGTGCGAACGCACAGTGTTCTACTGTGGCTATATTGCCGCAGACTATTCCGCATGCCTATGTAAAATGATTCTGTATAGATTACATTATGTTTATGGTAGTAAAATTCGAACGTTCTCTGTCGAGCTCTTAAAAGCGGCCATTGCCAGCTGGAATCAGCATTTATGGTATTGAGCTATAAATGCGTCATGCAACGAAAGTGACCGTTACGTATTGCAATAAACCGCGTGCTGTTCCATTCATCGTCTCGTGTACAAAATCGTATGTACCGTACAGATAGCCGCAGTAATAATCCCCACGTTCAGACGCGTAACCGCCTTGAAACCCGTGATTAACTGCCGTTCTTCGCGTCAAGCAACCGACGGAACGATGGTGTTTATCATTCGAATGCTCCCGTAAAGTGTCCTTAAGAATCGAATTTAGCTGGGCGGCTGAGATGTTGGAAAAACGAGGTTATAAAGACGGCTGCAAATGATTTATAGAACAAAAAATTAAGAAAGAAATTTTTTGAACGAACAGCATTTGGGTGCTAAAATTAAGATGTAACTCGCATCGTTTTGCTGTATTTTTTTGTAATGTATGACAAAAAATACACCGCTAGTAGCAATTAATCTCATAATTGATTGCGATTTTTTAAACAAAGTTACGAGATATGTTTAAAACGTGTCGGTTCGTGTATTTCGGATCACGAACAGCGGCATGGACTTAAGCTCAGAGTACGAGAGACGTATGCAAAGAAGTTTATCGCTAATTGAGACTTTTGAGGTGCTCCACTAATAAATTATACAAGGCGACCATATTACAATAAAATCACTTAGATTGCTGAAGAGTATGGTAGCCGAAATGGCCTCATTTTGAAGCTAAAAGAGAACTAATTGGAATTACATGCCAAGTATATTATCACCGTCCTTAATTCCACACGGTCAATTACGATTGCTTCAACAACACAGTGACGTGCGTCATTAAGAACCATAATTGCGCTGTTATAAACTTAATTCTCGTCATAATAGCGTTATTAAAAATACAATATTGTACGGTTTAAAAAAAACACTTTAAAAGAATTTTATACACCTCTTAGTAAACATTGTTTTCTTAATAAACAGCTGGTCATTCATGACAACATTGATCATGACTCACAATTTCATGTGTAAGTAAACGTATAAACTCTTGCATCTTTGTATTTATAGTTCGCGTAAATACAGTTTATTTTAAAAGCATTAAACATTTCTTTATTAAGAATTTTCTTTTTTAAATAGTTAATGGAAGAATTAAAATCAAAATTAAAGTTTTAATTATTATTTGTGTTTTTTTAGTCTTATAGAGATTATAAAAATATATAAATAATTAATAATTATAATTTTAATCAATAAAAATCTTTAAAATAATACATTATACGATTACTAATAAAAAGGAAATATGCAATTTTTGCATATCGTCATAAAAATTTAATAAAAATCTCAGACAACGCGTATAACAACATTCACATAATTTATCGTAAAATAAAACCCACTTTAAACGATTCATAATTTGTATCGGATTTCGGAATACGATTCTATTTATATTTTATTAAATTTTACTTTATTCATATTTGTTCTATATATGATTGTGTATTTTGACATATTCTCTGATTTTTCAAATGTTTTTCGTATTGCACGATACACAAAATTATATAATACATAAAATTAAATTTTAAATTTTGACACAAATATAGATCGTTTATACTTACAAGGAAAGGGATGCAACTGTCCCCCTCCGATTTTAATGAGCTTTTAATATGTTATTCTCCAGACAAAAATAAACGACACGTATTTTTTTATATGTGTCCACATTTAGGGGGTGAAATACCCTTTAGAAAATCTAGAAGAAAATCGGTTTTTCTCTTTTGAAGCGAATATCACAAAAACTGTAAAAGATAGAAAAAAATTTTTTCAATTTTCATGATGAAAATTGAATGGCATTAAGAGTACTTTAGAAATATAATTATAAAGAAAACAAAATTTTTTCTTTATAAATAAATAATTGTTAGAAATAATTAAAAAAAATTTTTTTTTATAGTTTTAAAGTACTCTTGAAGCCATTCAATTTTCATTATGAAAATTTTTTTCTATCTCTTACAGTTCTGGCGATATTCGTTTCGAAAAAGAAAAACCGATTTTCTTCTAAAGGGTGTTTCACCCCCTAAAAGTGCGTATGGGCACGTATAAAAAAATACGTGTCGCTTATTTTTGTCTGGAGAATAACATATTAAAAGCTCATTAAAATCGGAGGGGGACAATTGCGTCCCTTTCCTTGTTAGTGAGCATAATAGTCAGTCATCCAGTAATCAGGAGTAAACATAGTCAAACAAGTCTGATCTGTGACCGTTTAAGTAGCCGGCGTGGCGTCGTAACGCCGTCCGGTTAGCGATGTCACGTAGTTACTTTAAGATAAAGGCAATACTCATGGAATGTCAAGCAGGTGCCCGAGGATACTACATAACGAGACGTTGGTTCGTAATTGCACCGTGAAACAATCTGGACACGGTCGATCTGGAGGTCGAAATAGCGCGTGCTGACGGTTGCAAAAGTGATTATTGACAATGTCCAAAAAGGATCGCTCATGAGAAAGCAGGAACGGATACGATAAGACGTGTGAGGATATTATTTCTCCAATTATCGATATCCACCGAAACAAAGACACACGTAACGATCGGAGCGATAAAGGGGCAGGCTATTTTCGAACACCATGAATACTTTGCGTGCCACGACCGCGACAACGTGATTATTAAATGGCGTATTAAAGTACGAATGCCGTGAGCTGAAATATAATTTATATGTATCAGAAAAAAAGGTTCTCTGGTTAGCGCAATCCACATTTATCACCGGGCAGCGGGGAATGGGACTGTAGCCGTCGCTCAGACCAGTTATGGTAAGTGCGTCGATGCACGACACCATTATAAAGTGCTTTCGTTATTATCATGTTGATTACGGCATACGGTCGAAGCACTCGACCGCAATTAGACGCGGGAAATCCTTTCTCGCATCTTTCCGATTTTGCACAAGTACTTGAATTAGTGATTTATACTACTTGGATCAGTATTTAGAAACCGGCCGCTCGAGTAAACTCTAATAGTTTTACGAGTCAGTATCTTTAAGTAAGTTGAGATCCTGTTATGTTAAACACTATATTAGATGAATGTTAATGTAAAGTTTAATTATAAACCAAATTTTAGAAATATACTGAGATTAGTGTTATATAAAAATAGATAAAAAAAGATAATATACATATGATATATTTATCTCTGTTTTCACATCAATGTAAATTTGGAAATTAAGTTTAAAAATCACACGATTGCAAAATAAATATATTATTTCTAAATTTTAATGCCCATTTCCATCCTGTAGATTAACTTTAATCTCGGTTCAACTTACTTTTCATCTTTTTCTAATTTTTAAGATTGGAAAAAGATGAACAGTAAGTTGAATCGAAATTAAAGTTAATCTATATTGATGCCATGAAAACAGATACTAAAATACTGAAATAATATATTCAATTTGTAATCGTTTGATTCTAATTTAACGTCAGAATTTATATCCATATCTCATCAAGATGTATAAAATTTTAAGACAAAATTTATGTTAGTTTCAAAGAATAAGCAATTAATGAGAAAAATGTATAAAGGAACGGATAAAAAAGTAATAAAGGTATTATATATATATATATATAGTTGGAATATATATTAGGCGATTGAGATGAGAATAGGTATAGTTAAAGAATCAAAGGCGGAAGATAAGAGCGCAATGTCGACGTAGAGAAACGACATAGAGAATTGCTGGGTCAACCTTCGTCGGCGCAGCCGAAGAGCGGCACGTCTCAATGCCAGTATATTTCATGACGGAAACAGGATATGAAAGTAAATTCACTCACATTCATAAGAGAGCATGTCTAGGATAGTTTCGGATTACCTTGATACGGAATATCCGCACATACAGACACTCTGCGTGTGTACACGTGATCTGCACGAACGAATTCACGCGCAAGGTTCTCGCGAGTCGGCTTCTCATGAAAGTAGGCTGCAACGTTGGGTAATTAACCCGGTGAGATGCAGAAGGAAGGGAAAGAAGAGAGAGGAGTCTGTAAATAATATCCGCACTCAAAGATCGAGCGTGTCAACTTTCATCTTTATTCTTTCGTTATCCGTAGCCCTACCGCAGGAGGAACTCAAACCTGTATCACGTTCGACGCCGTAAATCATGCTTACGTCGAGGCAAGGAAGCGCATCAGTGAGTATATTAAATTTCATTACAAGAATTAATTGCACGACGTTCATATAATTTATTGCCAACAATGATCAATATCGGCGTGTCATCGCGTAATAATGTGTAATCTCGGTCGTATGAACCCATAACAAATGATCGCCACACGCACGCGTATTTGCTATTTTTTACTTGGTTTCATGCGGCTTTCTCGTACTGTCGCTCACACATAATCGTCCGTAGACGTCGCGAGACCAAAGTCGGAGATGTGGCGACCAGAGGATCTGGCGACGGTCGGCGAGCTGCTTCTCGACATTACTACGAATCTCGCGCAAACGTAAGTCTTCCCCGTTGAAGCCTATGTAATCTTTCTCTTTCTCTTCCAACGAACTTTCCCGCCTTGGGATCCGATCGTGTTTCCTTGATTTTACTTTCTAATCATCGACACCCAGGTACGGATTGACTTACGAGGAAATTCAAAGGAGTCTACCATTGATCGACACTTCGAAGACGCTGATCCGTGAGGTTTGTCCCGCTTTTCTTAGCAACATAGAATGCAGACCGGGCAAGTACCGACGGTTTGATGGTCTCTGTACGAATTTAGAGAATCCAACTTGGGGAGCCACTCTGTCGCCTTTCGCGAGGTAACCGTAATCTTCTCTCATTTCTCGTAGACGTTTCTTTTTCGGCACGACGCGAATATTTCTCTTTTATCTTTTGCAGATTGATGAGCCCTCAATTCGCAGACGGCCTATCGGCGCCAAGGATATCCATAACGGGTCGTAATCTACCATTGTCCCGAGTTGTATCACGCACCATGCACCCAGACGAAGGTTATCATGATCACGCCGGCACAGTTATGGTGATTGCGTGGGGACAATTCATGGACCACGATTACACTTTGACTGCCACGCCTTTAGGTATATTACATTCGAAAGTGTGATTTTCTACACGACATTCATGATAAATTTTTCCGTGACAGCGATTTGATCGTCCGCAAAGCGATCAGTTCATCTTGATAAATAATAATTAAGATTTTTCCATTAATATCATTAATTAGAAAAATATACTTATATAATCACAAATGAATGAATCCTACTTATGTATATAGAAGCTATGCGAGTTATCTCCGTGTCCAAATCTATTATTAGAATGCCAATGTTGCATGAATATTGTAGTTTACTTTAGGACGAGAACCAGCCCGATACACAGTAAGGTGCTTCTCGCCCTGATGAAGTGAACTGCAATATTCATGCAATATTAGCATTCTAATAATGTATCTGGATACGGAGATAATCCACGAAATGTACATAATTTCTGTATAAAAAGTACCCATGACAGCTTCAAAAGTATTATTAAATACTTATGTAATTGTATTGCTATACTTTAAAAGATATTCACGTAAAATACGTATAAATTAAAAAAACTGAATAAAAAAGTTATTTATTTCATGCACCAACAACAGGAAAATGTGAAATTACGTATAATTCTTCGAGATAATAAATAAATAATTATAATAATTATAAATATTTTAAATACTAATTTATTACGACAAAATTTTAAGTTCTTTTGTTCAATAAAAACCATCTTGTCTAAATTAATAATAAAAAGAGAAATAAATTATTAAAATCTTAAATAAATGATATTAAACAAGTGAAGATCACTGCAATGTACGATTCTGATAGCCATCTGTGATATATATGTAATAAATTTTAGAGAAAGCAACAATAAAAAAACTATGAATGATTTTTCTGTTGGCCGTATGTCGTAATGATCAAAACCAGCTGATTCAATCATGCAAGTAGAATAGAAAGCGAGCCTCTCAATCGTCAGCGGACTGATTGCGTCTAAGCAGTGTTGGATAGTAACTAGTTAAAACGTTAAAAGTTAAAAAAAAAGTTAAAAAGTTAATAACTTTTAACTTAACTTAGTTAATTTTAAATACATTAAATTTTAACTTAACTAAGTTACTTTTAAACTTAACTTTTTAACTATTTTTAAGTTAAAATTTTTTTTATCTCTTAAATGCCTTAGAAAAATAATCAAATATAATAAGACTAAGGGCGTATATTCGTAATCCGTTTATATTTTAAGACCATCTTAAGTAATTTCTTAAGATGTGTGTGTTAATATAGCCCTCTGATTGGCTTATGCCTTATGCCATAAGCCTTAGTCTGGATCTGCAATAGATGTTTTAAGCCTTATGTCATAAGAAATTGACCAATTACAGTTGAATGCGAGGAGAATATTTGACTGTAATTGGTCCATTTTTTATGGCTCAAGGCTTATTAAAAAGTAAAAACCTAAAAAGTTATATCATATATGAATAAAAAAATTGAAAATTTAATTTACTTAATAATTTATATTGTAGTTGTTATGTAATCTCATTTTAAGAAAAATTAGGACATTTTGACCTCAAAAATAATTTTTTTCGAAACTAACTTTTTTTTAACTTAAAAGTTAAGTTAATTCAATATTAACTTAACTTTCGATAAGTTAATTTTTTATTCCTTCAACTTTTAACTTAACTTTATTAATTTTGTAAAACCATTAACTTTAACTTTGTTCAGTTAAAAAAAAATATTAACTTACCCAACCCTGCGTCTAAGCAACTGTACCAAGATATTTGATATATGTAAAACCGTAGGTCGCTTATAGGCCCTTCCAACATTTGCCATATTTATCGAAAGGAGAGTAATTACGAGAGAAAGCGAACGATCTTTGCTCGGATAAACCGATCACGTGTACGACGTTCCCGAGCGGGCGTTCTTCGGCTCGAGATCATTCGATGATGTGTCAGTCAAAATTGGCAAGCCCATTGGCAGACTTGAAATCGCGCCACTCTAAAATAACTCTGAGATATTCCATGTCAATTATCGGAAGAAAGAATAATTTAGAATGTACAATTCAGTTATATGTAGCTGTAGACAATTCTAGACACGTATGCATATTCTTGTATGAAAAGATAATTAATAGACAATGTCGATTCTATTATACCTCGTCCAATACGAGATTGCGACAACCGGGAAAAGCAGCCGACATTCATAATGTTTCATTTAATCGCGAATGCTGATATTCTCCAACACGTCTACCACTCGCGAACTATGGATTACGCGTGCGTGATCGAAATGCTATCGCTTTCTGCTATCATTACATATCTGTTCTGCTATCATCGTGTTTGCAGACTCTCTGAACCGAAACGACCCGGAAGAGTGCTGTGGTCGGCTGCCACACCAAAAGAATCCCTATTGCAACGAGATCCTCATACCAGAGGACGACTATTTCTACAGACTGTTCAACGTGCAATGCATGGACTTCGTTCGCGCTTTTCCTGCAGTCCGACCTGGTTGCCGCCTCGGTTCCCGAGTACCTTTCAATCTTCTTACGGGTGTACTGGATGGTAATACAGTTTATGGCATCACGGAAGCTTTTGCTAGGTAAACCACAATAAATTGTTTTCAACCTGTATAATAGTATAATAATTATTCTCAAATGCTTTTGTAATGATTTATCGCATTATCGATTCAAATGAGACTGAATTTAAAGTCAATTTTGTCTGAATACAGTAGATATAAACATATTCGCTAATTTTTTAAAATTAAAATGTGTTTAAAAAGGAAATAATAGAACACCTCATATATAAACGCGTTAAAACATACGAGAAAAATTAATCTATTGCACCTATTTATAGTTTATCACGGTGTAAAATAATACAGCATAAGAGAGGAATTGTATTAATCAGTCACCGGTTATTCTCCAGGGATGAGTATATAAGTCGGTTTTCGCCTTTTATGGATCTCTACACGTACATTTGGCGAAACGAATTTCGTTCCGCCTCAAAACGGTATATATGTGAGCCGCTGTTACGTCATCGAGAACAATAAATCAGCATTACGTTGTTCTGCATTTTCCAACATACGAGCACGTGCTCTCGTGTTCTTCTCACTTTCTACCATGTTCGCGTGATGCGATCTACAAATCTCGCGATTGCTCAATCCTTGTGGACTTCACATTCCCTCGTGATTCCATCATAGATTGCTACATATATCTTTTACGTCTGTAAATAACACATATATATTTCTCTAATTTCTCTAAAAAGTACTCATATATACTTAATATTTCAAATAATTTGAAAATATTAGACTATCAAACTGATTTTCATAAAATCTCAAGTCGTCAAGTCGTCTAATCGTATGTGATATAGAAATATATCTAATCATATGATATAGAAATACGATGTAGAAGTATTAAAGGAACAGTAAGAGATAATAACAGGTTAATTATATTAATATCTATTATCGTTTGCACATAGCTTTTAAGATTCCTACCAGGGATCGGCAAAAGATTAATATTAAATTAATGATGACTGATTACATGATTAATCAAGTAATCGGAATAAAAATTTTTTAATTACCTGATTAATCAAATAATCAGAATAAAAAATTTTTATTATTTGATTAATCAAGTAATCGGAATAAAAATTTTTTAATTACCTGATTAATCAAGTAATCAGAATAAAAAAATTTTATTATTTGATTAATCAAGTAATCGGGATAAAAAATTTTTATTATTTGATAAATCGAACAATCAAAATAAAATTCAATTACTTGATTAATTGATTAATTAAAATAAATATATCTCGTATTATCATACTTAAAATCGCAAGTAATAAAAAATTATTTTGTCATGATTACTTGATTAATAAATAGTTAATGTAAAATATTAATCTGTTTTCAACAAAACTATCATAAATAAAAATTAAGAGTGTAATTAAAGTAATTAAAAATTAAAGTATATTACAATTAATGTAGTAAGATTATTATTATATTATAGGAAAATGAGGAAGTGTAGGAATGAAATGAAATTAATAAATAACAATGAAAGTGTAAAATACAAGTTATTTTTATTTGTTAATGTTATTGGCTTTACAAAGCACTCTTTTTTCGAAATTTTCGTTTGTAAGTAATATTTTACATTTACTATTTATTAATCAAGTAATCATGACAAAATAATTTTTTATTACTTGCGATTTTAAGTATTATGATAATACGAGATATATTTATTTTAATTAATCAAGTAATTGAAACATTTTATTTTGATTGCTCGATTTATCAAATAATAAAAAATTTTTATTCCGATTACTTGATTAATCATGTAATCAGTAATTAAAGTAAAAAATATTACTGAAAAAATCATTAATGCCGATCCCTGATTCCTACATATCTTCTTATTTTGCTTTTTAGAAAACTTCGAACAGGCTATGGTGGATTACTACGAATGAATCCAGTCTTTGCAGAGTATGGTCTTAAAGATCTATTACCACTAAAGTTGGATATACCGGATGAAGGATGTACTCGGCCGAACCGATCGATGTATTGTTTCGAAGCTGGTAATTTATACTTATAAATATTTTTCTTTATATTTATAATTAATTTAAATATTTAGATTAACTTTAAAAAAAAGATGCTATTTTAACATCGCAGCTTAAATAATGCTACAGATTCATTTAATATAAATATTAAAATATTTGAAAATTAGACGTTCGAAACGTCAAACGTAAAAAATCAGAGTAATCGATAATAGAAACTTAATATTTTAAATTTTATCAAAATTTATTTATAATTTAATCGTTAAAATGTTCATTGTAAAAATTATTTATCTCATCGTGTTTGCTCCAAAAGTCCAAAATTGTTAAAATGTATGGCAAACGAAATATTTAGTCGGTTTAAAATATTCTTTGTAATATTCTATGGTATTTTCCAGTATTTTTTACATATCACGCATTGTTGCATAGTTATATCCTTGCATGTATATAATATATTATGGATTGCAGTCGTGACGAATCAATCGCTTCGCTCTAAAAGAGACTGACTTTCGTAAAGTGGTAAACATAGCTTCAAAATGCAATGCAAGGCGCGGACTATTAACACGATTATATCTATTTGAATTTACAATGAGCGTGCGATACACGAATCAGCCTAAGTCGAATGTAACCGCACTAATGTAACTATTCTAATTTCTGATGATTTTTGTGCGTTTTATAGTATAAGAACAATGGAGCGGTAAGTCACGCTCGTTACTGCCTTCTCATGGCGCCATTTACTAAGTGTCTATCGCTCTCTCTCTCGAGATGGCCATGATCGACTGCCCCGATCGATTTTGCCTAGCACCTACGTTTCATATACTCGCCCGGGAGTCACTTTCTCACGTCAATTCGTCGATTATTCGCAAAACCTTCCAGTGATATGCACAGTGAATCTGGTCGGCGATTTCATGAGACAAAACAATTCGATCGCGGCGATAATTGTATGCACTTATCGCGCACACCGATTCCATAAATCATGTGGAATACCTGGACCCGGAGCTACGGCGTGCTGAATCGTAAATCTCCCACACGTCAATCGTGAGAGCATTCAGCAGCAACATCACCCATACCCTGTACTTATGTTAATCGCATGTTACGGAAAAATCAATTGCTGCCCGAGATCTACTGTCATTACTTAAGTTTTTCAAAATTTCGGATGGTATGATAATCAACTTAATGCTCGTTTTTGTTATTACCGAGGTAAGCATACCGTATCACATGACTATCAGCACACCAATCGATACAATACGGGTGAGAAAGAGAATGGCTGCGACGCAAGGACGTTAACTTTTATTAAGTCATAGAAATATTAGAAAAAAATCGCACGTGCTGCAATAATTATTATTTTCTACTCGTCTAGACAAAGGTTTATGTAATAACAAGATAACAATTTTTTATGTAACCAATAAGATAACAATTTTTCACCTCGATTTAATTTCGAGTCGTTACTCTGACTCATTAAATTAAATTATGTTAATCACTCATACGAAATAAATAAGATAAAGAGAGATAAACGTTCCTTGTTTCTATTGTTATTAATACAAGAACTCGATGATGCGCTTCGATGGCAAAGGCATTATACTTTTGGAAATTTTATCATATTCAGTGTGTTATCTTCATTTAAATATCATTTAAATTAATTAAAGTTACTTGGAATAATAGCTAATAAATTATTAAATTACGCTATACATCTAATGAAAATTATAATTTATATGTTCTTTATATGTATGAAATGGATTGTTATAATGCATTATGCAAAAGGACTTAAGAAAACTATAACAAATCAAATCGAGGCCAATATAAGTCTACAAATGTAGATATTCGTGCGATAAAGCGATTACATTCTTTATAAACTTCCAATACCTTCCAATTGAATTCCTTATGTATATCTAATACTTTGAACATCGGGATACATTACAAAGATTACTTTTTTGTGTTCTGGTTATTTAACAATAAAAGTCTTTATCTGGCTTATATTGATGCATTGTAGTCTTTACATTTTACGTTACATGATTCAATGAATTATCATGTATTAAGTCTATGTACTTTAATAAATCTCTTAAGCTTGATTATAAAGCATCTTGGGAACTATAGAATTATTCGATTCTTTTTATGAAAGCATCGCATCTGCCATTCTCAATTTTGAAAATTAATCATCCTTTTAGAATCTCGGAAATATATTGTATCAATTCTGTTACTTATAGGCGAGATTCGTGTAAACGAACAGTTGGTACTTACCTGCATGCACACTTTAATGGCGCGAGAGCATAACCGGATTGCTAAAGCATTGGCCGTCATAAATCCGCACTGGGACGATGAGATTCTCTTTCAGGAAGCTAGGCGCATCGTCATCGCGGAAATCCAACACGTCACTTATAACGAGTTCCTCCCCATATTACTCGGCAAAGATGTCATGGAGAAATTCGGACTTCTCCTCGAGAAGGAAGTAAGTTAAACTGACGACACTGAAACAAATTGAAACAAAATTTATGAATATTTATGCATAAATTACATAAATACAATTTGTTATAAAAAAAGATAAATTCAAAACATCGTTAATAAACATCGTTAATTAATATTGTTAATAAAGTAATTCATTTTTTAAGTGCAAAAAAATTTTTTAATAACTATGTATATATATATATGTATGTACGTTATTATAATAATTAAGATTTAACGATATACATTTTCTGTTTATTTTTTTTGCTGTTCGTTGAACAACTTTTGACAGTAATAATAATAATAATCGCGATATTAAGATATCAATTTTCCATAGAAATACTGGGATGGATACGATCCGAGCATAAATCCAAGCGTAATAGACGCTTTCGCTGCTGCTGCCTTTAGATTCGGTCACTCGCTATTGCCCACGGCTGTAGAACGATGGAGTAAAGCTCATAAATTTATTGGTAAGACGACAATATATACTAATTGCACAACAAGATTATATTGCATCAACAAGTCAGATATTAAAAATCGTTTTTCTTGATTATATATTCTTTAATAATTTTTCTTTTCCAAAATCTTTTTCTTTTTAATCTTATAAGCTAAATAGAAGTTTCTCTTCTTTAAAATAGATAAGTTTTAAATTCGTAATATGTATAAATAATAAAATTTCTTACTTAATTAATTACTTTAAATAAATTCTGAAATTTGTTTTAAAACTTGCTCTTCGGTGCGTGCGTGCGTGCGTGCGTGCGTGCGTGCGTAAGATCAATTTTTCATTAATTTTTCTTTCCTTCAAATCGGATTTCAAATTATCTATGTTTATCTTTGTAGCTTCAAAGAGACTCTCAGATTTGATAAGACGCCCTTACGATTTGTATCGGGCTGGTGTATTCGACGAATATTTGATGGGCTTGATGAACCAGGTCGCTCAAGCTATGGATGATTCTATAACGCAAGAAGTAAAACAATGATTAACATAAACAAATTATGCAATTATGCCGTACTATACGGTTTATTCTTTACAGGTGACAAATCATCTCTTCAAAAAAGTTGGAGCAAAATTCGGATTGGATTTGGTATCCTTTAACATGCAACGCGGCCGCGAGTTTGGTATTCCAAGTTATATGGAGTTTAGGTGAGTTATTGTTAATTATTATCATACTTGTATTAATAAACTTGTTTGACTAACTGTAGTTAAGAGCGGTATCTATATATCACAACAATAATCTTCTGTATAGTCAGTGTACGCCAAGCGTACCAATTAAATAACGGAATACTGAATAGAAGTAAAGTTGAATGATGATAAAATCACGGAAAAGTCATCGAGATAACTAATTTTCTGTTACAAGTCAGAGAGTTCATTACCAATTCATTACCAAAAATAAACTTTCAGTAATATGTCACAACGTTAATAGAAAAGTGGTACAAGTAAAAAATTAGCATTTTTGAGATAAAGAAAATCGAATCTACAGATTACATTACATTATGAAAAACAATATATTTATCAATATATTGCTTATATGAAAAAGTGTTGCAACTTTGACAAAGAAAAAAATTTACAAAACCCTATACTAGGAATTGTAGTATTTAAATTTTGAAAACACATGACGGTTTTAAAGACACATTATAATAGAAAATTAGTATAACAATGGAAAGAAAAAGAAATTATGCATTATTCACGAACCTAATTAAAACGTTCCAATTCAGAAAGAATTTTTTAAATGCTCTACTGAAAAGTTGCTAATTTTTAATTGTATGGCTTTTTTATTAACGCAACTATATGTATATAATTTTGTGATTTCATAATTTTAGAAAATACTGCGGCCTTCCTGATGCCAATACTTTCGATGAATTGTTCGGTTCCATGCCAAACGAAACTGTCAGGCGATATAGCACTATTTTTGAGTGAGTATTACATGTCTGTAAAATCCAGTAGCGAAACCTTCGGAGTATCGAAAGATCGATCGATCAAGTTTTACATCTCATTATTCAGTCAGCGGACCGATCGATGCTAAAAATAGCGTATTCGGAAATAACGGCTTCATCTCAACCACGCTCCTTTTCAGACATCCTGCGGACGTCGATTTATGGTCGGGCGGCGTATCCGAAAGACCGCTTCCGGGTAGCATGCTCGGGCCAACCTTCGCTTGCCTAATTGCCACACAATTCAGTCATTCGCGTCGTGGCGACAGATTCTGGTACGAGTTGCCGAACCAGCCATCGTCCTTCACTCTCGGTAAGACCCTTTCGAATTCTCTTCCCGGTGGGAGTCGTGTGAGCCAAGGACATTCAGTCGATATGTAACGAAGTACAGTACTTTCTAAAATTGGGTTTTCACTTTTATTTTCCTAGAACAACTGAACGAAATTCGAAAAGCGAAACTCGCCAGATTGATTTGTGACAATACTGATCTTATCGATACGGTACAAATCTATCCGATGGTCCTTCCTGATCACGAAATGTAAGTTGATTTGTAACAATAAATAATAATTTATTGAATAAAATATTAAAAAATTTTATTCAATAAAATAAAAACATGACATCATAATTTTATATTCCATTTACTGTAAAGAAATGGAGTCTATACAAATATTTACTATTATTATTAATAATATTAGTATATTCTGTATCTAATTCATTCATTACATTTATTGTATCCATTGTATTGACTGTATAACTAATTTTGTTTCTACTCTCTTTGCTTCAATTTTTATTTGATCTTAAAAGATTTTTAGAGAAATTTTTTTAAATGACTAAAATATATAATATATACTGTCCTTAATTTCATAATAGAAATCCTCGAGTCCCATGTCGTAGTGGTATTATACCCGGCATCGACTTGTCAAAATGGGCTGAATTCCCGGCGACGAGTCACGCCGAGCAATACGTGAGTAATCTAGCAGACCCATACGGGCAGTTGGGGAAATAAAGGAGGATCTATTTCACCAATCTAGATATAAACAGAGTGCCCTTAGGCGAACACCACCACGTAACAACCGAGCCACGAGTCAAGAAGCCCAACCCTTAGGCACTATAACACAAGACCATCCCGTAGGCACGCATGTGTTGAAGTAGAGCAAACAATCAGACGCGATAAGTCATGCTTAAGTAGAATAAATTGATTATATCACATAGTGCGATAAAGTACAGAGTTGGCCAGTCGATCATACTTGAATCGCTGTTTAAAGTGGTTCATAATATTGATTCATGAATTATAATCTCAAACTTCTTTTAATAACTCATAAATATGTTGATGTGATCATATCACGATAGTAAATTTCAATTTGGATACCGATAGATTAGTTGAAAATAACGTGATATCGATCTCTGGATCCTTGGCAAAATTACGGGACACCTTTAGCTTCTACAGTAACCCTTATCAACAAAATGTACATATAATTTCTTTTTTTAGTAAAAATGCATCGTGCGTTATACTTCACTTTCATACAAAAGACAACAAGAATTTCACACGTAATATACTCACTATTCGAAATATAGAAATTATTTATAGTTCCGTTTCACGCGTAGTACGCATGATATATCAGTTTATCCTTGTTGTTCACCGAATATTAAAGAAAGATAAAATACGAGTAATACATCATGCGCATCATGCGTGAAACGGAACGCATCCTATGTGTCATGTTTCAATTTTGACGTTGATCTTCTTTTGTTTGTATGAAAGTTATTTGTGACTGTGTAACATTACAGCTTAAATGCTGCGTATGAGTACAAACATTTACATAATACATAAAACATAAAGCATAAAAGATCAATCAGAGTCTTTCCAGCCATGGAATAAAGGATTCTGATTGATTAATTCTCTTATGCTTTATGTACTAAGCGTTATGTAAAGGTTTGTGCTCCAGTCTTAAAATTGCACAGATTTGTAATTGTATTTTCTCTCACGTATGAGCTTCAAAATTTTATTTTATTTTATTTTAACATTACTTAACAAATATACGTATAATACCATTAATATTGATAAAGTCTTCAAACTGCACTTCAAAATTTCATTCACAAATATCTAAATGTTTATTATAAAATTTTGTCGTAGTTTGTATACCATATGTTACCTTAAGTCACGTATCATTTACATTGCATTTAGTATTTTATTATTTAAACTTTCATTAATATAGCAACGATTTTTTCATAATACATTTAAAATAACTTCCACCGCTATTTTATTTTTTGTTAACACATTACTTTTGATCAAACATTACAATACTACAATTATAATATACTCTTTATACATAGTAAATTTCAATCAAATCGAATCATTCCTTGCATGTAATCGTCTATCGTCATCTTTCAGCATCGCGGACTTCTATAACAGCTATAACACTTAGCAATGCTTAATATCTAGTCTTTTCAATATATATATTTTCTTTGGAATATCTCTTTATTTCTCGATCGAAACATATCAAAAAAAGATGATCTTCATATTCCGTGCCCTTTAAAGTATATTAAAAATATATTGTTGAACATAAAAATTTTCTCTATCTATTTAATGCGAAGCGCGATCATTTGACTATGTACTCGATTACAGTTGCAAATGGTGTATTTCGATCTGTAAGTTGGAATTTCTATAATCCTTCTTATCCAGAATACTGTTCGCTATACACAAAATTATGTAAGTGCCATCTTTTTAAATATAACACTTCAAATAATAAAATTTTTATTATCGTCCTGTTTTATATATTTCGCGTATTCTTTCATGTGATTTACCTATGAAATCACCCAAAAATAAACTTAATATTATACTCACAATCAGACATCATTTACATAGAAATGCAAATTATGATGTAGGCGTGGAAGCATTCAGGATTTTTCTTTATAATTTTAACTTTCAATGCTTTCAAATGTTCCTTTTCTATGTTAGATTACAACACAATTTTAATATGGAATTAAACGATATTTGAAATTCAATTTTGTTTATATCCCTTTCTCTTTTACATCATTTTGCATTCCTAGTCTACATTCACCCCACAGTACCTAGTACCAATTACAGGTAAAGTATCGTGTGCTCGGACATACACTCAGAATCAGATGATTGCGTTTGTTGCGTGATCGTACAATATCGTTCTAACTCCACATTTCCCCGCCGACTGCCATGCACCACATCAGTACCTACAATTACCTATTGTACTATAGCGATGGGTGGAGGAGCGTCCGGTGCACTACGACAGCCAGCAAGCTTATCGAATCTTCTTTGAGAATATTAACGGCATTGCTTCATATCTGGGCTTCACGAGAAAGTAAGCGAGTGCACCGCAAGGGACAAAGGCGCCTGATCGTAAAGAATCTGCCGCCATGCGTCATGCTGTGCTTTGAGGCACTGTCTAAGGTACATCACGAACGTGGATATGAGTCGATCAACATCTACTTGTACAGCGAGATGTAAAATGATATACGTGCGTCCATGTTTTATACGAGTCTTTCTTAATGCTTGAGTGAGTTTGATAATAATAATTTAGATATCTCTATATCTACAATAAAATGATTATTATATAGAGTACTCGTTTACAATACAGAATACTCTTTTATAAAATGTAATATGAAAATTGAAGTAACGTTTCGCGGAATATCTATCGCAGCAACAATACCTTACAGAACAGACCTTACAGAAATGTAATACTAACCAACTTAATATTGAAAGCAAGTAATTAATTACTTATTTTAAGTATTGAAACTGTTGTTCAGTGCTTTTATTCTTCCAAATAAATTATTTATTCCAAATAAATAATTAATTACTGTCTTTCAGTAATAATTGGCCAGTATTAAATTTACCAGTATTAGATTTCTATCAGAAAACTGAGTTTATATTGATGGTCAAACGTTATTTTTCTATTATTGCAGACTACACTTAGTAGTAGTAACTTTAACGTATGTAATTTATGTACTGCGTATGAAAGTCTCTTAAGAATGACAGTTTTCTTTTTGAACGCGTTAATGCAATGTTATTAAGTATGAGAGCACATATACGTTTACTTAATCAAAGTGAAATAAAATCTAATATTTATTAGTCAAGAGAGTACTGACAATTCCACAACAGTGAGATTACAAACAAATATTAATGATAATAAATATGATATATTTTTGTACGATGATTGATTATTGCTTCAAGCATTATTATTGTAATAAGCAAAATGTAAATATTCATACGCAGTGGCTCAGAAATTTGTATGGAGTTGATATTTTTGCTCCTTATCTGTTAAATAAATTTACAATCAAAACATATATTTTCTGCGCTACTGTGATGACACAGTTACCATTTATATTGTACTTTTTGTATATAATTACAAATAAAGTCAATTTAATAAGAATGTCATTTAATAAGCCTTTATTTATTTGTATATTACTTTTAATCTGCTGAGCAGAAATTATATGTGAGTTGGTAGAGAAGCTCATAACAAAAGTATTGCACATTTAACGATCTGTTGAAATTAGTTTCATTATAACCTGTAAAATATGTATAATGGCACAATTTACACGGTAGTACATAATGCACGGGCACATTTAATGTTAAAGACATGGAACCATAATATAATCATTTATTCCTCACCGTTTTCACAAAATATAAATGTAAGTACACATTTCTATTAAATGTTTGCCTAAATGTATTTTTGATAACGATATATGATACTTTTGCTTATTATTTTGTACAATAATACGATTATTGTATATAAAATAATTATATTATTATGATGCTTTTTATAACATTATTAAAATTATATTATTTTAAGTATAACGTTTGATTAGCAATTCAATGTAATGTTATAATGTTTATTTATAGTAATTGACTGTTAATTGATTATTTTCAGGACACCATAGTGAAATCTACGCAAGCTGCATCTGAGATTAAGCCTACATTACAGCATGTATATATCGACAAATTCAATCGTAAATTAAAATCCATGAGAAAAAATACAGCAACCAGTTCAAAAAAGAAATCGAGCAAACCTTGGTGGATATATCCGTATTTTGTTGGGTGGAAAAAATACACTGAACGCTTAAAAATGCCTCAGAAATTACTTCAGCAGCAAGAAAAATTAAATAAACAAATTATGTCACCGACATTCCATCTCATGAATAATCAAAATAAAAATGTAGATTTATCTGATCCTGATATGGAAATCATCAAGATTACAACAGTTGTCGAAACCATTCGACAGAAACGACAAAATAGTGCGCAAATGTTAAAAGCAGCAAAAAGTATTCAGAAAATAATTGGTAACAAACGTTCAAAACGTTCGTCTTACAAATTGGGGAATAATTCGCAGGATGTTCGACGGGAAAAAACTATCGTTTCAAATAAAAAATCTCGTTATTCAAATCCCAATCATCAAAAACAACAAAAAAGAACTCTTCCAACGAAAAAACCGCTACGAAATAAAAATACAACTGATCTTAAAACAGCGAATGATGTAGCGATACCAAGTACTGTATTTTACAAACGTATTTGGGAATATATTAACGGTACCCGTCCTCATACCGATATTATCAGTGGTTACAATTCTTTAGAAAATAATTCAACATGCACTGATAAAGACGGAGTTGCTGCTTCGCAATCACAGAAAGATAAGTCACAAGTAATGAGTCCCAATATTAAACCGGAACGTGATTTTTATAAACGCATCTGGGATATAATCAACGCAACTCAATCGATCAAAAACAAAAAGACTCGTTCTAAACGAAATGCGAGTATTCCGGAAAGTAACGCGGCTTCAACTCCATGCATCCAAGAAGAAACGGTCAATTACAAAGAAGATAGGCAGGCGCAAGTGACGAACGAAAAAACACCACTCAATATCACGGATATAAAATTGCCAGAAATATCCGATTCTGATCCTTATATATCGGGCTTTTGGAACGTTGCAAATAAAATCCAATGGCAACCTAACAAGATTCCAGTTGTGGACCTAGCAAAATTAAATAATAATCCGATTTTATCATCACTTGTAACCAGCGCTTCTGAAGTGGACGATTTGAATAAATTCTCCGATAAAGTTAAAAGTGTTGATTATTCGTCTTTAGATAATTCGACAGAATACACCAATGAAAGGCGTAATTCATCGCAGGAAATCATCTCCGAACCAGGTCCGTCATATTCTTCTGAAGAGAGTTTCACTACATCGTCATTCTTGCCAACCGAGAATGCTGTCGAGAAACCCTTGCAAGAAAAGGATCAAGTGGAACGCACAGAAAATTCGACTGACACGATTTTGAATTATGATCCTTCAAATATACCCTATGTGGAAGTACCAGATTATTCCGATCAACAGGAGAAGAGTTTAGATAAAAACAATCAGAGCACAACTCCAGCGAGATATAAAGAATATGATGATAGCGATTACGATTATATTCCTAAACAGCTCTACGACACTGATGATTTCTCTTCAAAATCCCCAAGTGCTAAGATTAAAGTAGTACAGACTGAAAGTGACGGGCCGGAAACCTCATTAAACGCAAATAACTCACGTCCAAGTTGCACAGAAAGTAAAGATTCTGCCAAATGCGTTGACAATTACGATGTCGAAGACACCAAGTTACACAATGATACCGAGGAAGTTACCGATGACATTCACCGTTCCGCAGAAGAGGAAAATGAAAATTCGGATTTCGTTGACTTTGATGAATATAAAAAACCAATCAATTGGGACGAGTTCTTTAAAAATGATCCTATATTGGAAAGCGTACGAGCTATTTTCAGCAAGAAATACGATCATAAAGAAAATCCTGATCGCACCGAGACGTCCGAAGAAGTCGAGACGGATCCAAAAGAACAATCGCATAATTATTTCACGAAGAACGAAGATTTCCATGATGACATTTTTAACGATAGAGACAAGACAAAAGAGGAAACTGATTCTCACGAGAAAAAAACAGCAAAAGAAAGTGAGATAATCAATAAGGATTATTATCCTTATGATGATAAAGATTTTTTTAAGCATATTTTCGGAAAGGACAGTGATAAAGAATCAGAATATAATTATAAGGAAAATCTCGATCGTACCAAGAACTCTAAAGAAATCGAAACATATTCTATGGATCCAGAAGAACATAAGGGAAATTCTGATCGTACTGAGGAATTTGAAGAGATTAAGACGTATGCCACGGATCCAAAAGAACAATCGCAAAATTATTTCGTAAAGAACGAAGATCATCATGATAATCACAGAATTGCTTCCGACGATACAGATGAAGCAAACAGTAGAGAAGAAAACACTGACTCTTATGTTAAGAAAGAAGAGAAACAGAGCGAAGAAATTGATGAAAATCCTGATCCTTACAACGACAAAGATTTCTTTAAGAATATTTTCGAAAAAGACAACGATAAAGAATCATCTGGTACAGTTGACACGGAAAAAGAATTCTTATCTCGTTACTTTACAAAGGATGTTATACATCAATTGCAAGACAACTCGACAGCCGAAGAAGACAGACAAAGAGAGGAATCGAGAAACAGAAAAGATATTCATAAAACGTTGTCGAGAATTTTAGACAAGAAGGATCGTTTCTCTAGATTAGATGAAAATCTCAACAAAATGATTGAAAAAGGTGAAGCAATACCGATCAAATATAATAACTTTTGGAGTTTGAAATACGAATCGCCTCGTAAAAGAAACAAAGACAATGAACAAGAAACAGAAGATTCAAAAGAAGAAGCTTAAGACATCAAGTTTTAAGCTAAAACTTTAAATAATAATTAACAAGATACCTAATATTTTTTGCCAAGGCTGTATATAAATTACATTAAATCATGTTATATTCTTGTTATTACATGTTTTTCGTTAAATAGAATAAGCAATTAATTATAATGGTGTTATTATAATTAAATTAATTGTTACATAACTATTTTACTGTTATAATATTACATATTATTGTAATGTATTATTATTAAAGAAATTATTAGAGATGAAAAATAAGTAATACATTCTATAATAATGCTTTCAATTTGTGTTTTAATTAATTTAAATAAATTAAAAATAAGTAACATAATAATATAAAAATATAATAATATTATAAGTATACCTAAAAAAATGTAAAAATATATAGTATTTATTGAAATAAAGCAACATTAAAAAAAATTAATGTAAAAAATAATTTAAAAAGATAAAAAAAATAAGAAAATTAGTTTATAATACATACACGGAGAGAATTTTTTCTTAGAGTTTACTTTGAAAATATGATAGTCGTGGGACAACATTGTACTTCGAAGAATTTTAATGTAAATCTCTCTCATTCATTAATAAAACTACAATAAAATATAAAATAAGTTTGATTAATTTTACTGAAGTGCAGGGTAAAAATCTTTAAAATATTGTATTGTACCACAACTACCATATTTTCAGGGTAAATTTTAAAAGAAAATTCTCTCCGTGTACAATATCCTCTAAAGACATTCTATAGCATATGTCACAAAATTTTATATTAGAATCATAGTGGATTATATGAATTACAGATAAAAATGTATAGGTAAAGAAGCACAAAATATATCACATTTAACAGTATTTTTAAATGCAAAAGCTAATAGTAACATAGAAACACGCATAAACGCGTGTTTCTTCCATAGAAACGCATAAGATATTACAGTTGAGTGCAGGAAATTAAAGTGATCAAATTAAAGGAAGATAAGCAGCGGGGGTTTACCTAGCGCGAGGGTTGAATCCGGCGTTTGCGGATATATATAAGACCGGCGAAGACCGTTCAGCGTCATTCGTTGGTTTTATATATCCGCAACAATTCCAACAGCTTCACCTTCTCAAGCTGCCGTATCGATCAGGTAAAGATTTGAAAATCATATTCCTTTATTTTTAAAAATTTATCTCTTCTTTTTCGCACGGGTGATAAGAAAACGCTTTTTGCCAAAATCTATCAATTCATTTTTCACATGCTAAAGAGATCCATCGCGTCGTCGGTCGATTGGTTGCTCTAATCAGTCATATTATTGTTCGTGTACGTTAATGTCGATATCAAACGCTATTCACGCGATCCTTGGTCTTGAATCCTCAAGTGCTTCCTGGTAAGAAAGAGGGGGAAAGAGAGAGAGAGAGAAAGAGAGATCAAAAGAGAGGGAGGCTGACGACATCGCGGAAAGCCAAGATACCTTCCATCCATATTTATTATGTTTATGCGTTCACAATGTGGCTGTTAAGGCAAACGCGGAAGCGCGATGAAGAGATTCCGGTTATAAATGACCGTATATATTAAAAAGTAGTAACGACGCGCTGCTCTCTCGAGGCACGAGGCATGAAGAAAAAGCTGGTGAGGAACCTTCAGTGGCGTCACGACGACGTATCGCAGCAGACAGCACGTCTGCACATTGTTTTCGTGTGATTAAAGGAATAATTGCGCCATAATACCTGATCAACGTCGCATCAGGATTTTCGCATGCCGACACGTGGCCTCACGAGAGCCTCACGGTCTCTAGTAAAACATATCGCGCATCGTGTATAATATGTAAACACGTGTGCTTAATGGATTTTTTATTCTTTTAAATTAAGAAAAAAAAAGAACGAGAGAGAGATTATTAACATCCGAGTTATCCCTGAAAGTTTATCGAGTTTGACTACGGTCATCTCCTTCTCTGTCCTTCCTTCCAAGCGAACACTAATTGCAAACTGGAAATGCAAAACGGCGTATCCCAGTGAGAAATGACAATGGAATCGATATCGAATCGACGTCAATTTGACGATTTCGACGTCGATTCGATGTCGATTCCATTGTCATTTCTCACTGGGATGAATGATGAAGAAAATGTTTTTCGTATCTTTGTGTACTTTCGTATCTTCGAAATATTTTTCCTAGTAAAGTAAATGCAAATGGGCAGTAACGGATAGAAAACTCTCCAACTTCTACCCTCGTCCTTCCGCCTTTTGCCGAAGTTTCGTCCCTCGATCGATGAATTATTTTTTCTTTGATCTTTACAAGCTTTAATTAAATTACGACATTCCAAAAAGAATGAAGATAGATACTTTATTGTTCCCTATGAGGCAAAGAAGAAGAGATAAATATGTCGAATGTTAGTAAGAAAGAGAGAAAGAGAAAGTAATATGTTAGCATTTAACATATATTTATTTTATCATATCTCCTGGAAACAGCAAACATTATACACGCAATCCACAGCGTAATGCATGGCCTAAATCATTAATTAAAGATCCTTTGATAATTTAGATAATAGATTATTAATATTTAGCTGATATAAGACAGCTTAAATAGAGCTGTCTTATTCATAACATAATTTTAATATTCCATCGTATAAATGTTGTAAGACATCACTTATATTCAGATTGTTACTTTCTCTTCTATTAATTGACTCTATGTAATACTGACATATTTTCATATCTGCATAAGTTTTCATATTCATATAAGCAACGATTTTACATAATCTAATGAAAATTTAAAATAGAACGATATTCCTAGGATGTAAAAATTTGTTCATCTAAATCAAATAAATCTTGGAAGCTTATCTCTTTAGCTGTGAGACATGTCATATTACTAATATTAAAAAGATTTTTAATATTAACAATAATTGAAATATATCATGCAGATTAGATTTACTATTTCCATATTAATCGGCACAAAACAATAATGTCATAGATCAACTCTATGTCAGAAGCTTTAATCGATTATTCACTGATTTTACTCGCTTTTATTGCCAATATATTAATAATTGCAGCTGAATGTATATTCAATGTTCAATTGTTAATCCTTTCGCAGTTAAAGAGATAACGCTTACATTTATTTCAGTCATGCCAAGCTTATCAAACCGAATCATGATACTGCTTATCATGGTTTTCGCCATTCTCTGCTTTACGGTGTCTACTGATGCTGAACGAAATATTGGTAAGTAAATGTTACGATTACGTCACCATATAAAAATCGTTGCTGAAATATCATATATATCACTTTAGTCTGTACAAACTGGCTTTGTACAGGTGTTTGCATACGAAACTGCGCGCAATGCAGAAAGATGTTCGGCGTGTATTTCATGGGACAGAAGTGCGCGGACTTCTGCGTGAAGTACAAGGGAAAGCTCATTCCAGATTGCGAGGACGAATTCTCCATTCGTCCTTTTCTTCAAGTAGCAGAGAATGATTATTAATCCTCGAACTCTCTCGATAGGAACTCTTCGGCTTTCTCCTCTATTTTTATCTTCACGTTGTAATATTAAGCCGCACAAATTGTATAGGAATGCGAATTTTGGCGTAAATTATTTTGAACTTATATTATTTTTAGCATACGCTAGAATTTATCATAATCGATAATACGTGTGCAGATTTACAATCTTCATCACAAAAGTTGTGTAGGCACGCTATTATATGTGATCGAATATAATTCAAAAGTATGAAAATATTAATGATTTTAAAATAACAAAATATTTTTAAAACTAGATTTTTCAACATTGCAAACTACTAAAATTGGCAATGATAAATGGAAAATCGATATTTCTCTATAAATATATCAATTAGCTTAAATTTTAATCCATTAGCTAATTTAATCCATTAATCATGAAATATTTATATTGAGTACTGTTAAAGTTTTAAGCTTTCAATTTTATAAATCTTTTACTATTGTAACATATCTGTTTTTCTCTTTTTTAAACAATTGTTACATCGTTAGTATTATAAAGTAAATTGAATGATTATTTACAATAAAAGCATTTACTCGAAACATTTCTTATAAAGTTTCGATTTGCAAAATTATGTTATCGTAATACACAATAGTCTTTCATATTTTATTGCTATTATTTAGAAATATAAGTTAATTTAAAAATCTAAACATTGATATATTGAGCTCTATAAGCGAGATATATTTTTGTTAATATATATATTTATAAATCTCAATTGGATTAGTGCACATTAACAGCTGCTGTGCAATGAAATTGTTTGAATTAAAGAAATATAACACATTGCATGTATTATATTTAATGAAATCCAGCATGTATTTTGCCAAATAATGTGCGTTCAATACAATCCGGATGTTAAATAAAGATGATATTTATATTAGATATAAATATATTTTGTTCCAAACGTCAGGTTTTAAGTTAACATAAGTAAAAAACATCGCACATGATCTACTATTTCAAAAATATATTCCTATTTAAAAAATTGGCAATTACTTGGAAAATTGTGCAGAAAATTAAATGATGAAACCATCAATGATAATTAGAAAATTTATAGGTGTAGCGATCGTCGATAATGTTGAAATAGTATATGTTTACCCCGGTTCAGATTTACAATTAGTTAAATCTCACCCAGTATAGTTCTCTAAGATGGTCTGAGAATGTCTTTGGGATGTAAGCCCTCAGAGCACGTATTATGGAATTATGTGGAATAGATTCTGATTGGAATTCATTTCAAATAATTCTGTAATACATATCCGGGACGTCCTTCGGATATTTGGAGAACTGTTATGCTTGGCATAATTTAATGTAAATTATATTAAAATTATCGTGAGATAATTTCACTATTAATTGACGAACTTGACAGAAATATAAAAAAAATAAGTAAGAAAAATTATGTACGAATTGATATCATAGATGTCATATTATAAAGAATTATGATTTAAATTTGTATTTGTAAAAACGTAGATTTACTTTTTGCACAGCGGGCTTTGAATCTAACTGAAAATTCTTTTTATGTAACTGCGATTCGAGAACATTATCTTTGATACAACTATATAACAAGACGCAAGAAATATCATTTTATAATCAATTTATAGAATAGCATACCTGAATGATAACAATCATGTATGATTACGCTTTCGTTGCATTATTTCGGCGAACAAACAGCATGAAGTATACGAGAATCTCGATCTATTCTAGGTGTGCAGAGTATTGTAGAAGCGAATCGTCGAAGTCAAAATCGAGGCAACAGCAGAGCAATCGTGCGGTAACGTTTAATCCGTTTCGACGAACATTCGACAGTTTAAGGGGATGCTGGAATGGCCGAATTATCGGGATTTTGCAAATCGATATAAATCTCCGAATTTACTGAACGAAATCAAAAATCCTTTTATAGAATTAAAGTAGACGCAAAATTTGAGAGTGCAATAGACTTTATACTAAAATCGGGAAAAAAGTTAAAAACTTACATTTTTTCAACTCGTAGAACCGTCACCTGACGTAAATGTTTCCTTAATACAAAAGTTTTATAGCTCGTATGGACCAAACGATAGTGCAGCACTCAGAGCATTACGTGTACAAACAATACTGAGTTTATGAAACTAAGATTCAAAGCTTCAAAAGAAAGATTTATATCGATCTGCAAATGACGTGTATACGAACGCTGAGCGAAGACTCGAAATGATAAACAAAACAATAATTGTGTCTAGTAGTAGGTGTTCGATCTTCTAAGAGATGGCGTTGCAAAATGTTAGATAAGGACAGATGAATGCGTTTGAGCGAAACACAATGATATATAAGTATAAGAAATGAATGAAAGATGTCACTATTATCAAACTTGGAATTTAAAAAAGTTTATACTGTCGACCTCGATCAAGTTCGGCCGTCGAACCAGCCCCTTAATAACCATTGACAAGATAGCAGACAAATTGAATATTTCTGATTTATTTATATCTATATAATTTGGGAATCGTTTGGGGAAATTTGGGAAAAGCATTTAAATATTTGGGAAATAGTATTTTTCTTGTAATTAACAAATTTTATCATGCGTCAAGTTAGCCCTTACGAAAAAGACCGACTGCCGAGGTACTACTGACTACTACATAGAAATATTACAGGGAACTGCTGGAAATATTACTGGAAATCACACAGACATATTATTGACAACTACACAGAAATATTACTGGTGTGTGTGATTTTTTTCGCACTATTGCTGAAATGTATTACTGCCTAAATATTACTGCCAGTAGTATTTAAATATGAATTTTTGCAAGTTCAAAATAACCGCATTTGATGCATTATACTTCTCTTAAACTCTACAGAAACTGATTGAAATAAAAATATATACAAACGACAAATAAAATAATCTGCATTTTTTTAAATACTGCGAATTTTAAATATTGTAAGACATACAGGATGTATCTTAATTAGCGCTCAGCACTATTTCAATTTATATATTTCCATTAAAATTAAATTTCAATATTCTTTGAATAATATTAAAAAGTTTCGAGAAAAATGTTTTCTTAATAAATTTAAGTAATTACAATTTGTAATATATCTAAAGATGTTTGCACTGCACATTTTACATGTACTAGCACACACACACATATCCTGCATAATAGAATTATTTATCGTAATAAAACAATCAATTATAATCCGCGTGTTTTTATAATATAAAACTCATCTATTATAAATAATAGATGAGTAATATATAAACTATCCCGTGCTCCACTACACCGACAGTAATTATTACATGGGTTGCAATACATTCAATGATATCCACAGGTATATATAGCATTTATCTTGTAATCCACTGGCAGTAGTTTCTATATGGTAGTAATAACTACAAGGATAACCAGAGGTGTGTAATAACCACTGTGTAATCTGATGGTCGTAATTATTACACAAGCAATAATAACTCTAGTAATAACCTCAGCGGTGTAATACATTTGATCCACCAGTAGTAATTACTACACAGGCAGTAATACCCCCTATTTAATGTGTTTTATGAATGGAATCGATTAGAAATTATTTGAGGAAGACGTCTTCATTATTATTTTCATTTAGGAAAAGTCACTATTTGGTAATTCAATAGATTTATACATTACGAAAACGAACAAAGTCCGGGTGTAGTATGGATGTAGTAGGTGTAGTACAATGAGAATATAGTAAACCTAAAATCATTAAAATCACATTAAATAAAATCGCTGTCTACTAATTTGACGCATGATAAAATTTGTTAAAAATTACAAGAAAAATACTATTTTCCAAATGTTTAAATGCTTTTCCCAAATTTCCCCAAATGATTCCCAAATTATATAGACATAAATAAATCAAAAATATTCAATTTGTCTGCTATCTTGTCAATGGTCCCTTAACACTTGTGATAACTCTTCGCGCGCGAGATTTCTTTTATGGCCATTCTACAATAAGCCATTAGTCATAAATCAGAAGTTAGAAGCTGGAAATTGATGACTGTGATTGGTCAATTTTCAGCTTCTAACTTCTGATTTATGATTAATGGCTTATTGTAAAATGTGTGTTAGACGGAAACGGTTCTCTTTTGGGTAACGATCGCGGTAAATACAGACTCATGCAGGATGATTTGAACACAACTCCGCCACCTTTGCGTTATGTTTCTCGCGAAGCGCAAATAGCGCGACTTACCGCGAACGATGCGAACCACAATTTGAAATCAATCGAAAAGGAAGCGACATTCGATTATCGAAGTATCGAAATATTCGAGACTGCAAACGGATGGTAGTATTTAAGCCCGGTATTAAGCCCATGGCAGTAAGCGAATTGGTGACGATAGAGACCGTAAGGCCAGTAGCGAATCCAATGTTACGATTTCCTTACTGCTTACGTCTTACGGCCTTACGTTTTTGTATGTGCCATGGGCTTTAAAACCTGTTCTTCTACAATAGGGTCGCAAGCCGTAAGCTGTGTGAAATTAATCAATCATAGTCGATTATTTTTCAATTGTGATTAGCCAACCCAGTAAGCAAAAAACATTTTGGAACATTTCAGCGATGTTGTAGCAACTTTGTTGAAACGTTTCAAATTGTTTCTTGCTTACTGGGAATTTCTTACGGCACACGGTTATGGTATCAGCATAAATGCTGCTTTACTTTGATTTTAAGGGGATCCTAAAACCGTCTATATTACTAACTAAATCGTAATTTTTGTATAATAAATACTTTCTTCCTCTTTCACAAATTCAAAAATCCTTTTCCAGGATTAAAGTATACACATTAATACATGTTTGTGAGGTGGAATTTATGCCGAAAACGATAAAAAATTTCGAAATTGAAATCTTAAAAAAACTTTTTATCGTCCTCGGCATAAACTCCACTTTACAAACACGTATTAATGTGTATACTTCAATCCTAGAAAAGGATTTTCGAATCTGTGAAAGAGAAAAAAAGTATTTGTTATACAAAAATTAAGATTTAGTCGGTAATATAGACGGCTTTAGGATCCCCTTAGCGAGACTTAAAACTCTCTCTATCTCTCCCTCTCTTTCGGCTTTGAAGAGAGAAAGTGAGTTTCAAGTCTCGTTTAAAGTCAAAATAACATTGGTGCAATCGGATCCTAAATATTTATTGTTTCGCGGGATAAATTAGGATTTTTTAATTATACACATATACGTGCGTATGCATACAATGAAATGTATGAACAAACAAATCATATTCATTAAAAAAATGACTGAATTCCGCTTCGATTCATTATGATTAAATGTAAAAAAGTTCGAGATATTTTTCAGTAAATCAGAAATGGTCGAGATTATCGCAAAAAAGAGCAATTGGTGTAATTAATTATATAAAAAATAAAGACACATATATACCTGGCGATATTTCAGGTTTTATTGAGAAAGTAAAGCGAGAACTTGAAGAGAGAACTTCCGTTGATCTTCGTACGCACAGAAGTAGATCACTGGTACATACCGAAATCACAGTAATAATGACGTGATAATCAACATGTAATGACATCATTCGACGTTCTGTAGAAAACATTTACTATAACTTTTCGCATGTACTTACAGCGACAACAATCAAATAGAAATCATAGAGCGATCGAAGTGCAATTTTGCGATCACCGCGACGACACGTTTCACAACTGATGACGAAATCTGAAGAAACTTCGATTCTCGAAATCTTGACGCTGTAGCTTACCAATGTAGCGTTTATTTCATGCAGTAGTCATTTAAAATTGAAATAACATTCAAATATTTTAGCATATACGTTAGACTAGATAAAAGTAATGAATAATTTTATACTAATTTGTTTATATACATATATCTTCAATATTTTATTTATATCGCGCTATTTAAGTTATTAGTAATACATCAAAGATTTTGATATACATATTTTTTAATATGGTTATATATAGAAATAATCGAAGTAAATTAATTACACTAATCCATTTTATATTTGTTCGACAGAGAATTTAAAATTTTATACGTTACTTCATCACTTATATTAAATATTCTAAGAGTGTCTAAATTATTTATATTTTTAATTATATTTATGAGACAATAGCATAAAGTAACAGACTGAAGGTAAAAACGAAAAATATATATAAAAAATCAATCTAGTCATTCAATCGTTTTGTAGTCAACAAAACTGAATTTAATAGTACATTTTACATTTAATAGTAACAATTTTATAATAATTCACTTTTTGTTATACATATAAGAAGTATGGAATAAGTAAGGATATTGATAAAAAAATTTTATTATTGATTATTTCAAGAGAATAAATAAAAAAGATAATAGTATTTCTTGAACACCGTATTGTATCAATATTTGTGATGAACATCGTGCACCTGCACGTACAAAAATTTATGTAATTATCGTATTTATGTAATTATCGTGTGACATGAAATTATTGTAAAATTATTAATTATAAAAAAAACATAATTATATGAAAATGAAGACTTCACAAACATGTTTAATTGAAAGAATATAAATAAAAATATATGTACTTATACCTCAAAATAAAAGTGTTTTTTTTTTTTCATTGCAAATCCAGCTTATTTAAAAAAGCTTATTTCCAAAATATTCATTATTGCGGTGTAGGTGGAGTCACATAACATTCTGGTATTACTGATAGGGTTTGCTTTGACTCTAGTTGTTGCACCTAACAAAAGTATAACAATAACAAGATTAAAATGTGAATAATTTTCTGAATTTATCTTTCAAATAATGAAATAACTATTTAAATTCTTACACGCTGCCGCAGAGTCTTCTCATTTATAGCAGCCCTTGTCAATAATTGTTTCACTTTATTTAAAAGCTCAGATTTGTGAATCAACTGTTGCTTTAAGATTCGGAAATCTCCATTGTCATCTTCCTTGTGAGCTTTTTCTAACATAATTACTCTTTGTTCAGCTAATCGTAAATCTGCCTCCAAACTTATCACACGTTTCTGAGATTCTTCATATTGTCTTTGGAATAAAGTATCTCCTTCAATAATATTTGTTTTTCCCTATATTTAATAACATATATAATAATATACAAAAAAGAAAGATAATACATAATATCAAAGAAGGGATTGTACAATTTACTTTATTAACTAGAAGATGAGTTTTCTTGGAATTAAATTTCAATCTTTTATTTTCTGCCTGAAGTTTCTCGATAATTCGCTTCAATGTGAATATTGTTTTTTCCATTTCAAAGGTAGATTTTTTATTATTTGATTCTGGCAGTTCTTTTTCTGATGATCTAGGAGTGGAATCAGAAGATTTTTCTGCTTTTAACAATTGGATATATCTGTAATAATAATAATAATACAATAATATTAATTGTTTATCTCTATCTATTTTCGCAGCATATAAAAATATACAATATGAACATACTTTTCCAAATGTTCGACTTTTTCTCGCAATCCCGGAGTATCCGAATTCGCTCTTTCTAATTCAAGTCGTAATTCAAAATTTTCACTTTCTAACTTAAGATTCATTTTTTCAAGAACATCTTTAGTCATTTCTAACTTCTCAAGCTGACTAATTACATTTGTATTACCCTATAAGATAGTATCGAATAAAACATGATGAAAATCATGTATTCACACAGTAAAAATAAAGCATAACAATATGCTAACCTGAGAAACTGCCTCCAAAGCTGTATTATGCCGTTTTAATTCCGCTATTTCTAACATCAAATGTTCATTGCTTTCTTTTTCTAAGCGATCAGTTAATTCCTTAACACGTTCTCTCAATATTCGACATTCTTTCTCCAGTTGTTCTTCCACTGTGTTATGCTGAATATTTGAAATGGGTCTTCCTGATGATGTACCAGATACATTATCGCTTTCAAGTTTGAGCTTACTTCTCAAATGCCATTTTTCTCGTTCCATACACGAAACAACAGACCGCAGCTTTTCATAATTTGCAAGCAATTTTTCATATTCATCGGTCTTCTCTTTAAGCTTTTCCTTTAATTTTTCTGCCGTTTGCTGCCATTTTTTCTGTTTCTCCCACAATGAAAGTTCTTCTGCGGTCTAAAAGGGAAATGTATTAAGTACTTATAACATAAAATAGCAATATTTAATCATATACCTTAGCCCTTTTAGCTTCTTGTGCCAAATATTCACGATCTAATTGAGTTTTTGTTTTATGCAACTCTTCTTCTAAAGTTGTTACTTTACGGTCAAGCTGCATTTCACGTTGAGATGTCTTCTTCTCCTGAGCTTTTATTGCCATATATCTAAAATAATTATAAAATATTCTTAACATATAAAAATTATATGGAAAAAGTAAATAAAAATGTGTTTAAAAATTGGTACATAGATTTACCTGCGACTAAGTTGCTGTTTCAAATCAGCTATTTCGTTCTTATACATTTTCTCTTTTTCCATTAAAGATTGAAGCTGTCGACGTAAAACGTCCATTTGATTTTGTTGTTGTATTTGATCGCGCTGACTATTGTGCGTGGATTCGTGTATCTTCATGTCGCTGCGAGCATGAACCATTACTTGATAAGATCGATTTGCAGATTCTATTAATTCAACTTCATTCTACGCAATAAATAAATAGATTGAATAACGCAATAGATAAATCTATTAAATAAGTTTAATAAATTGAAATATAATTCCAATAAATTAACAAAATATATAGTTAATAAATTTACGTACTTGTAACTGCTGACAAGCAAGAGTTAACTCGTGTATTTTGTCATCTTTGTTTTGTAACTCTTTCATCAAGGAGATATTTCCTTTTGTGAGTAACATGCGATTTTCAGATAATTGTTGTCTAAGTACATCAGCCTCGGACTGCCATTTATTTAATTCACCGCGGTAGCTCTCTAATTCATTTTTATGTTGTTGCTCTAATCTATAAAACATAAATTATTTTTAATGCTAATCATAAAAGCTACCTCTCATGTAAATTTATTATTTTATTAGTCGTTTATCACCACTTAGAATTCAATTTAAATTTAATTAAATTTAAAAAACAACAAGGTTTTACATTGTTATCAAACAAACCTTTCTCTCATATGATCCATATGTTTCAGTCTTTCTTCTGCTAATCGATGCCAACGCTCACTCAGTTCTTTGCTAATATTTAATTCTGCTTCGAAAGTGGATACTTTCTCATGCAGCCTCGCAATTTCCTCTTCTTGTACAGCACTGCTTTTTGCTGTAGTTTCATCAAATGTCGACGATTTTTCAAAAACATTTTTTATAGTTACGACCGAATCTTTACTTTTTCGGATTTTACTTTGCATAGCTAATATATGATCATGCAAATTCTTAATCTCATCCTGAAAATGACTTGCTGCCCGACTATGCTCATCCCTGTCTTCTTTTAATAAATTTTGATATCTTAAAATAGTTTCTTCTTTTTGATTAATTAATTTCTGTAAACTATTTATCGTCGACTTCAAAGCTAACTTGTCAGCACAATCAGTACTTGCAACTCGAGATTGAGTCATTAATTCGTCAAGTACATTTTGCTTTTGAGCAAGATGTGAATCTTTTTCCTCAATTGCTTTGTTCAAAGTGTCAACTTTTGTTAAATACTGTAAATTTCTTTCTTCGATCACTTTGTTCAAAGTATCCACTTTTGCTTGATACTGTGAATCTTTTTCTGTGATGACTTTATTTAGAACATCTACTTTTGATTTATACTCGGCTAATTGTGATTCACACTTGACAAGCATTGCGGAGCGTTCTGATGCAAGTTTCAATGCTTGATCCAGCTGCTCGTTAAGTATCGCCGAGCTGGCACTTTCTTCTGTATTATTTCCCACTTCTCGGAATGTCTTTTCTGTAGTTTCACTTAATTTAATAGGTTTCTGAATATCTTTAAAAATTACGGTTTCCTTATCGGTTTCCTTATCGATTTCTTTATCAGTTTCCTTAGTGATTTCCTCTACTTTTTTATTTAAGCAGCAAATGTAGGGATCTGTTTGAACACTAACTACTTGAGTTTCCATCGTTACTTGAATAGATTTTGTCTCAAAATTTTGTGTAGTAATTCGAATTTGATGTTCCTGTTGTGGACACCAAGCTCTCTGAATATTTAACATATCCTGTTCCATGCTGTTTATCACTGACTCGTATTCGTTGAATTTACTATTAGCAATTTGGAGTTCACGCTCCAAATGAGTTATTCTTCTTTTGTATTTAAAATCCTAAGTAACAAAATAGAAAATTTTGTTAGAGAAAAAAAACCTAAAAATTTGATCTGCAGGCAACATAAATATTAAAATTTATTATATTATCAAGTAATAAGAATTAAGTATTATGATTAAAATGCATTATAAAAGCTAGAAATTAAAAAAAATATTTTAAATATATGCAGAATATATTTATTGCTGCAATATAAACTCAATGTTATTTTAATAAATTTTATTAAATTTTTTACATTAACTCATAAAGACTTTTAGACTTACACTTAGAGTTTGTTGTGAAGTTTCGCCATAATGCTCCATTATGTTTAGGACGCTGCCAGCACCAATTTGTTGCTCTAACATGTCTTTCAGACGTTCTACAATCTCAAGACGAGCAGATAGATATTGTTGTTCGTATTTAATATCTTCATGACATTTTTTTGCGTTTTGCAGCTTTGTATCAATATTTTGACGATCTATTTTTAACCTTGCAGCCAATGTAATTACTTTTTCTAAGATACTTATAGAAGTTGATCCTGCATATTGACATTGTAAAAAATATATAATATCTATATAATACCTGTAACATGTATAATATGTATGTAAAATACCATAATATATTTTCTTTTATATACAAAATAATATTTAAAAGTAATTTCTGATTTTACTTGCAACGATTATCACATTGTTTTCGACAATCTTGTACGTAACTACGCATTTCCTCGTATTTCTGTTTTAAATTATTAAGCTCTTCTTGTGCACAAGATAACTCATTCTGCAGTTGTGTTTTCTGTGTAGATAGATCCATTTCTGATATCTTCTTACTCGTAAGCTCAAAATTAAGTCTTGAAATAGTGGCTTTATCTTCACTCACAGCTTGCAAATCTAATATTTGATGCCTAAGACTATCTAATTCCAGTGTTTGTAGCGAATTCAGCGAATATTGTAAACGAGCTTCTTCTTCAGAAATATGTAGCATTTTTTTCAGACTTTTATTCTCTATAAAAAGTTGCTTCTTTTCATTTTGCAATTCCTGTATACGGTTATCATCTGTTTGTATCGTTTCTTGCAACATTATCTTTTTAGACAACATTTTGTGTACTTCAATCAATCTCTCTTGCAATTCAGAATTAGAAACAGAAAGTTGTTTAACATTATCTTCGTACTTTGTTAATTGCGTTTGTGATATTTCGAGTAATCTAGCCATTTGATCAGCTCGCTGCCTTTCAATTAATTCCTTGGCTTCTATCTCTTTCAATCTTTGTTGTAAACTATTATCACTCTCATAGTCTGTTTTCCGCGAATCCTCAATTAATTGCCTTTTTTCCTGTCTTATTGCCTCTATTTCTGTTTTCAAAGACGATATTTCGTTAGAACTATTAGATACCATAACATTTTCTAACAAAGCACGATGGCGTATATTCAATTCCTCATATTTTTCTTTCAATTCGTTATGCACTATTACACTCACAGAATTATATAAATTACTCTGCAGGAGTGAAATTTCTGATAGCAACGTTTTACTGTATTTATTTGCCTCAGTAAGCGTTTTATTAAAATCACTCTCTTTTTTAATTATTTCTTTTTGATATTCATATAATCTATTAATTTCCTTGTTAAGTAATTGTTGAAGACTAGCATTCTTTCTGTTCATAACTATTATTTCGTTAGCAGTATCCGCGTATTCTCTCGTTTTTGCCGCAAAGGCTTTCTGAGCTTCGTCATCTCCATCTTCAATAATCTGCCAATTTTTCTTATAAATTTCTAATTGCTTTTTAAGACCATCTATCTCATTTGTCAACTCATTATTTTCTTGAACTAGTAAATCTTTCTGCTTCTCCCATTCCTCTGCTTCATTTTTATATGCCATTTGTAAAGCTTTTATTTCTGCAAGATACATTGTTATTACTTCATCTTCGCCATGTTTCTCGTATAATTTTTCAAAATCTATATCTTTATTCTCTGCTAAATCTTGCAGAATATTATCCTTCCTTTGCAATTCTTTTCTGTAAATCACATGATAACACTTTATAAATTATAATAAAGATAACAGAATATATCAATTATCTCATTGTTTATAATAGAAAATATAATAATACTACTTTGATAACAAATACCTCAGCGTTTTAAGTTGTGATCTTAATTCAGCATTACTACCCTGTACAACATTAAGATGTTCCTGCAATCGCATAGCTGGATGATACCAACCAGCTAAATGCCTGACGTCTAAAGCTTCTAATAATCGTTCCAATGTACTGGATTGTATTTCCACTTCACTCTTACCTAAACCGAAAATGCAGACATATTAGCTTCTTCTTTAGGGCACTATTTAAAAAATACAAAAATAGCAATGTTCTGTATCTACTCAAACCAAATAGAAAAATTAAATAGGTTTAGCAGATTTTTTAAATTTATATTTCATATTAAATAAAAAAAATAAAAAACTAAACAGAAGAAAATACAGTGTCAGAAATGGAAATGTGTGCAATACTAAAGTACCGTTAAAGTTAGCGAAAATTCACCATCTTGATTGCGTATACTGTCCATAATCTCATGCATGCCCGTTCTAAGTGCCTCATTTTCTTCTATAAGTATCTGAATATTCTGATTAACTTCAGAAATATCTATTTTGGAAGATATTTGCATATTTTCTGATTCCACTAATTTAGTCGAATGTAAAAACTGATTACTGGAATCGCCTAAATTGTTTGAAATATCTAACTTCTCAGACTTGCTCAATTTATATTTTAACATTCTTATCTACAAAAAGTAAAAATTTGTAACAAGAACTCTTACAGTATATAACATAAATTATATATCTCAATCAGAAAAGATATATGTATATTTTATACATAAATTCTATAAATTAATTTTTTCATAATTCTTACATCTGACTTTAATTCTAAATTTTCCTCTATAAGGCTTTTATTTTGATGAATAAGCTCTTCCATTTTCTTTGATTCCTCTTTACGTTTCGCTACAACACTTTTAATCGATATTGATTCATCTTCTGGAATCCCTAATTTTTCTCTGTTATAATATGAAAAAATAGTGTTATACTTATTTCCTTTAGGCGTAAGGGATATAAATTAATACTTTAGAAAATTTTACCTAAGAGTTAAGATCTCCATTTCTTGATATGAATTTAACATCTCCAATTTATTAATAACATTGGTTAAATCTTCAATATGTTCATTTTTATGATCAATTTTAATTTTTAATTCTTTAATTTCATTTAATGCCTTAGCTAAAGCCTGATTTCCATCTTCATATTTTTTTAATGTAGATAATACTTCGCATAACTACATAAAAAATAAAAATTTATCATTTAACATATTATTTAACAAATAAGTATGTATAGTATTGTATAAAATTATTGCCATTTTTATTATATACTTATTAATATATGGTTATTTTTTAATTACTTGATTCTCAAGTAATTATGAAATATTTAATACTAAAATGTTATAAAAACATTAAAAAATTTTTCATGTTTCCAACTTTTTCAGAAGAAAATTAACTCTTAAACAAAAGATTTATAGCTTAAAAAAATAATGGCAATAACTTTTTATAAGTAATCTTTTATAAATTAAATATACAAATATAAATGTCTGACTTTACTACTCTGTGACATGGCATCATCCTGTGCTTGTGACAATGCGTTTTCCAAGTTAGAAATCTTTTCATTTGCAATTTGTATTTTTTTCAACAAATTTTTTTGTTCTTTCCGTTTATCACTTTTTGCAGACCTATAAAATGAATTAATAATTTTCAAAAACAATTAAAAACATATTACAAATAGAATAAAAAAAGACTACATACCCATATGTTTCTCCTTTTAATTTTTCTATAAGTGCAGCACTCTCATTTATTTCAATGACTGCTTCAGAAAGTTTAGTTTGCAATTCAGCTATAATCGCGTCCCTACGAACTATTTCGTCATTTAACTGAACAATCTGTGTTTTATTTTCTTCTTTTACTGATGTAATCGACTGCATTAAAAAATGTGATAAGCTTTCCTTCAAATGTGTTATCTCCATATCTTTTTCATCCAGTACACCCTTATATAACATAAATCATATAAATTCATATACACATTTTCTAAAAACACACATACTAAATTTATATTTAATACCTTCCATTCAGATATTCTAGCATCAATAGCTATACCAAATTCATCTAGCAATTTGTCTCTATCTACTTGTTGAGTTGTTAATTCTTCAATTTGAATAATTAAAGCTGCATTTTCTTGCTCCAACTTCAATATCTTTTCTGTAATATGGCATTTATGCATTTATTGAAATCACATTTATAAAAAATATATATTATATTCATATATAATATATAGAAACCTTTATACTCCACTGTTTTTATTTGTGCTAAACGAAGTTCTTCAGTCACTTCGTTCATTTTTTCTGTTGCATCTTCCATCTCATCTTTCAATGTTGTTAGTTGCTCCTTAAGACTCTCATTCTCTTTGTCCAAATTCTAAAAAATAAAAAATAAAAAACAAAACAATTATTATTACTGTATACACTTTGTTATATACACTTACCTCTAATTCAGCCATAAGTGTCTTAACTTTTTCACTTTTGCCTTGTGCGTCTGAATGTCTCTTCAAATCTGTATCCTATATATAAAATTAAAGTATTGTACAAAATATATAAAATAGAACACTTTTAATGATATACTATAAATAATAAAAAAAAACTTACTCTAGTAAAACTATCATTTTCTTGTTTTGTTGCAGCCATATCATGATCTGTCAAAATAATCATCATGTAAATAATACTTGAAGATAAAAAATGTATATATTATCAATAAAAATGACTATTTCATCAATAAAAATTCTTTTAATTTTTGGATTTCTTATTTTAAAATAATTTAAAATACATATACATATATATCTATATATATATACAAAGTTGATAATATGGTACCTTTGATCTTTCGTTTGGCAGTCTCTGGATGTAATGAAGCTATCATTTCTTTTAATTCGCCACACTCAAGAAGCAAAGCCTCAACCTAATATTAATAGAATTATTTTATGCGCAAAATATTAACGAGAAAAATTTATTTCTGTGAGCAAGCTTTTTTGAATGAAAATCAATACTTATTAAGCTATTAAGTATCATCATACATAAAGCATAATATTTATAACAATATAGTAGATGCTAGTTTATCAATCATTTAACGTAAATACGTAATAAGAAATAATTTCCATACTTGATTATCTTTATAGGTCAATATTTCTTGTGACAGTCTCACAAGCGTCCGCAAACCGGGTATGTCAGCGATCTCGTCCACGTCACATCGAACCACCGCGGGAAAAAGATTCTCGATTTCTTCGTCTGTTAAAGACGAAGCATTTACGGATAATATCCGATCCCAGTCGGTGCGAACCATTTTTTCGCGATAGCAATCAAGCAATGAATCATACAACCCTCATCTACATACTATCTCTCGGACATTCCCCTTCGATTTGACATTTGCTATACACTGTATAGGCTACAATTTACAAACATTGCCTATCCACCATCAACAGAGAGAAACCTGAGAGCGGCCCCAGGGCACAGTATATACAGTA
>NW_017257232.1:43665-45819 GCF_001594055.1 Mycetomoellerius zeteki | reverse complement strand
TCTGCATGGTACAATTCTAATAATTTTAAAAAACGCAAGCAATTTAGCAGGAAAACAAGCATCGTGTACCGATCATTAATTATATTTTTACAGTTTAATATTTATACCATACTTATATAATTTAATATTTTCTTATTTTTGTCTTTTTTTTTATTTTGCAATACATTACAATTATTAATGTATTTCTTTTAGTTTTTTACATTTAATTAATTTGCTGTACATACAAATGAACTAGAGCAGCTAGAAAGAAAGAGAGAGAAAAAGGAAACTAAAGAGCAAGTGAGATAGAAGTTTAGATGGCGTTACTGGGGAACTTACTGATTTCGCGCATGCGCACTCCATTTTTGCCAACACTAACATCAAAGGTGCCGACAGAGAGTTGCGCTACTGTATATACTGTGCCCAGGGTTGCCAGGGAGCTTATTACGTTTTTTGTGACGAAGTGAAAACTACAAAAATGATCAAATTCACTAGATGTTAACCAATGAAGTTATAAATATTCTAGTAAATTCAATCACTTTTGTAATTTTCACTTCGTCATAAGGAACCGTAATAAGCCCCCAGATGAACCAGGGGATCGATTCTGGGGGTCGATTGTGTATCTCGAAATGAGGTGAAAATTACAAAAGTGAGCAAATTCACTAGAATATTCATAATTTAATTGGTCAATAACTAGTGAATTTGCTCACTTTTGGAATTTTCACTTTATTTCAAGAATCGACTCCCTAGAACTTAATACGGTTTCTTGTGACGAAATGAAAATTACAAAAGTGATTGAATTTACTAGAATATTTATAACTTCATTGGTTAACTTCTAGTGAATTTGATCATTTTTGTAATTTTCACTTTGTCACAAAAACCGTAATAAGCTCCCCTGTATCTTGAAACGAGATGAAAATTACAAAAGTGAGCAAATTAACTAAAATACTGATAATTTCATTGATGAACACCTAGTAAATTTGCTCACTTTTGTCATTTTCACCTTGTTTGAAGATACAGAATCGACCCCCAGGGACCACTGACAAGATAACAGACAAATTGAATATTTCTGATTTATTTATGTCTATGGCTGCGGTCTACTTGATGCTACAAACGCTTCGAAGAGTTTGAACTACCAATCAGAACAAAGAATTTTACGAATTGATTAATCAAAGAATGCTTCGAAGCGTTTGTAGCGTCAAATGGACCGCAGCCTATATAATTTGGGAATCATTTGGGGAAATTTGGGAAAAGCATTTAAACATTTGGGAAATAGTATTTTTCTTGTAATTAACAAATTTTATCATGCGTCAAATTAGCAGATAGCGATTTTATTTAATGTGTTTTATGAATGGAATCGATTAGAAATTATTTGGGGAAGACGTCTTCATTATTATTTTCATTTGAGAAAAGTCACTGGCTACGTTTACACCGTGCATTTAGGCCGCGGCCTATATAATAGACATCCTTGTTTATATTAAACAAAGACACCTATCGTGTAGGTCGCGGACTAAGCGTACGGTGTAAACGTAGCCACTATTTGGTAATTCAATAGATTTATACATTACGAAAACGAACAAAGCCCGGGTATAGTATGGGTGTAGTTGATGTAGTACAATGAATATAGTAAACCTAAAATCGTCAAAAATTAAGCTCGGATCTAATTATGCGTAGTTATGAAACTGGCCAATCACAGTCGTTCCATTCTTCCGAGGAACAGCTGTGATTGGACAATTTCATAACTACGGATGTTATTATTAAACCCGATTAAGCGTGCCGTGTAGCAGAAGTCATTGAAAAGCAGATTAGGTGTCAGCATGTTGGATTAAATGATTGGATGGAAAAAATTACGACCAATATAAAAAAAGATACAATTAAAATGAATTTCGTAGTCAACAGAATCTCAATACCTGTTCTGATCAGAACAGGTAAATATTATGTATTGAGATTCTGTTGCCTACAAAATTCATTTTAATTGTATCTTTTTTTATATTGGTCGTAATTTTTTCCATCCAATCATTTACTGCAACATGCTAACACCTAATCTGCTTTTCAATGACTTCTGCTACACGGCACGCTTAATCGGGTTTAATAATAACATCCGTAGTTATGAAATTGTCCAATCACAGCTGTTCCTCGGAAGAATGGAACGACTGTGATTGGCCAGTTTCATAA
>NW_017257232.1:20458-43254 GCF_001594055.1 Mycetomoellerius zeteki | reverse complement strand
CGCTCTGCAACCAATCAGAAAACAGGATTCCGATGAATTTTGCTTCGTATTATCGGAATCCTGTTTTCTGATTGGATGCAGAGTGTCGTACGACGAAAATCGGATGCAGTGTGAATCCAGCACTAGACGTTATTCAAGATTCGTGATGGTCTTAAGCTAGTACATGAACCAATCAGAGAGCCGTATTAGCCGTATCTTAAGGGCCATAGCACACAAAAAAACTTAAGCAATAAAACGTAAGTAGTAAGCGAATTGACCAATCACAGTAGAGTCCGTAAGGCCGTAACATAAGCAGTAGCGAATCCAACATGTTGATTTCCTTACTGCTTACGTCTTACTGCCTTAAGTTTGTTGTGTGCCAGGGCCCTAAGGGTGCCATCACATGTACACGGAATCGGAACGACGGAACGGATTTCTTACTAGAAATAAGTTCACTAGCATTTTGTTCCGTAAGAAGTTTCTCTGCTGTATCGGAACCATCGGAACTATGGCCGGAACGGTACAACGGAATCAACGGAATGTTACATCGATTATGATTTTAGAAGCTGTATTTGCTCCAATACGAAATGCATATGAAAGAGATGCCATACTATCACCAGATGCCAACCAGCGTAAAACCAGTTGCAATCTTGTACGAGATGAAATTGGAACTCGGCATAATTCTTGCTTCTCAATAAGTGGTCCAACTAATGACAGCAGTTCTTCAAATAATTCCGGAGTCATTCTAAAGTAATTGAAGAACTTCTCACGATCGGTCGTTTGCATTTCAACGACTAAATTGTCACTTGCGCCTTGAAGATGTCTCATTCTTTGTGTAAACATTGGCCGTACCCAAAATTTTCGTTTTCTTGTATATTTTTTATTTTGTAATAAAATATTATAAGCGAAATATAATTTTCGTACTCTCTTAAATATCAGAATAGCACGCCAACTTGGCATATTTCTTGCATTTCGCAATAATTTTAACATTACAGTTAACACTACTTCTTCGTCCATCGTTGTAATCTCCAAAAAAAAGGTTTCTGAATATTTGTTTTAATTTCACATTCAACCATCTGAGGTGAACATACCATTCCGTTCCGTAAGAAGTTTCTCTACCCGTCCCATGTAGCCGGAACGCAATGGAATTTTGGTAACATAATATATCTCACTCTTATAATTCAGTATTTTTAAGTATTCAAAGTAATGTTATAAATAAGATAATTGCACAAATTATGCATATTACTGCTTTAGTCGCATTAAAATAACGAAATATCGATTAAATTAGGCAAATTAACTTGCGACCGAGGCGACATTCCGTCCATTTTCATTCCGTTCCGGCTACATGGGACGGGTAGAAAAACTTCTTACGGAACGGAATTGTAGTGATCTCAAATTTTCTAGTAAGAAATCCGTTTCGTCGTTCCGATTCCGTGTACATGTGACGGCACCCTAAGACGTTGTTTGAGATTAAAGCCCATGGCACATACAAAAACGTAAGGCCGTAATACGTAAGCAGTAAAGAAATCGTAAGATTGGATTCGCTACTGGCCTTACGGTCTCTATCGTGATTGGCCAATTCGCTTACTGATTATGTCTTACGGCCTTACGTTTTTGTATGTGCCATGGGCTTAAGGCCGGAATCCATAGTCCGGTCTTAATCTCAAGCAACATCTTAAGATGCTAATACGGTTCTCTGATTGGTTCATGCGCTAGCTTAAAGCCGGCAGCATACGATGCTTGTTTTCTTGCTGGATTGCTAGCTAGAATAAATTCTTGCCACTTTATTGGCTACGATGCTAACACTGTCAGTACCGCAGCCAATACGATGGTAAGATTCTACTCTAGCTAGGTATCCAGCAGGAAAACAAGCATCGCGTGCCGCAGGCTTAAGACCATCTCAAATCTTGAGCAATGTCTATGGATTCCGCCCTAAGAGCCATTGTCACCAAACTCAGTTAATTTAACTGAACTTGGTGACAGTGGCCCTAAGACCGGACTATGGATTCCGTCCTATAAGGCTGGAATCAGACTACGCATTGAAGATTGAGATTGAAGATTGAAAAATTCAAATTTGACCAATCGAAACGAAAGGAACTAAAATTTCTTTGTCCTTATTGGTCAAATTTCAATCTTCAATCTTCAACCTCAATCTTCAATGCGTAGTCTGATTCCGGCCTAATGCCTGTGTCACACTACGCATTGGAGATTGAGGATTGCGAATTAAAGATTAGAATTTGACCAATCAGATAATTTTAATTTTAATCCATTTGATAATGTCCACGTTTTTATGGTTCTTTTCCATACTATTACATGGATTAGACAAAGACAAATAATCAATTTTTGATTGGTTTCTCTCTGTTCTAGACAACATATAAACCCTGTTGAGATATATATTATAATATATTTTTATTACTTTATTTATTAAAATTTATTTATTTATTCTTATTTCTCCCCGACGGGGAATCGAACCCCGGTCTCCCGCGTGACAGGCGGGGATACTAACCACTATACTATCGAGGACTTCTGAAGACAAGCTTGAAAAATTACAGTCTAGTTTTAATAAGTACATTTATGATAAATATAGAACATATTTATTCTAGAATTTTAAATAATACGATGGAATTTGTTATCCAAAGAAAAAATTCATATCGATATATTAATTGCGTTTTAATTAATTTCATTTTCATAACAAAAAAAGAGATTAATTATTATATAATATTATATAATATAAATTATTATATAATTAGTAATATTATATAATGTTCAGAATTGAAAAGTAATGTGTAATTTGTAACATTATTACCGTTATAGCTACATGTAATTGTTAATAAATTGGTAACGACGTTATATTGTACTTTTTATTTGTAACGATAATAATATCCAGTTAATTTTTTAAATAACGATATAATCAATATAAATATTATTATTATTTTCTACATGTATAATAAATATGTATGGAATGTGTATAAACGTTTAAAAAGAATAGAGTATTACACTTGATTGTGTTGTGTGAATTAATAATATAAATAATTGGATGTTACTCTAAAAAAAAATATCAAAATAAGTAACAGAGCAACTCATTATTTTTTTTAGCAACGTTAACAAAATTTTTTTCCCAATGGATAATGAATTACTTTTTACAATGAGTAATGGTAACGAATTATTTTTTGAAAAAATTCTTAACTCTGGTAATACTATTTGAATTAAACGTTTTGCCTAATCAATATCTCTTCATATACAATCTTTTCTTTTATGTATGTATAAATAAATAGTTTTGCAAAAATAGTTATCTTTTTAACAATAATTTTATTTATAAATCAATAAAACAAAGAAAAGCTACAAAAATAATCAAGGTTTATGTATTAATTGTAACAATATTTCGAGAATCTCTTGTTTCTGTTTGGATACAGCAATCCTTTGTCTCCTTTCTTCAATTTCCAATTCAAGTCTTGCTTCGCGTTCTTTTTTTTCCACCTTAAATTTTTCTTCTTCGAGTTGAATTCTCCTCTCCTCCAAGTGGAATTGTTTCTCTTGAAATTCTACTTCCTTTTTATGTCTTTCTTGCAAAAAATGCAACGTTGATTTCTTCAATGCGTCGTGACGTATTTTGTTTCTTATTGGGCCACCCGTTCTCGATGGTGACATGGTCGGCGACTGCAATGGGCTCCCTGAAGTTAGTGGAGTCGATGACGAAGATGAAGATGATGAAGTTGGCGATGGTAAAGCAATTGGCAAGAATGTTGAAGACGTAAATGAAGGTATAGATGTTGCTACCGTTGGTACAGTTGGTTCTTCTATTATCACTTCTAGGGTATCAGAAATGTTTTCTAAAGTCACATCCCTCTGTATTCTTGATTTCTGTGCATTAGAGCCTTTGCCAGAACGCCTGAATTCTTTTTGCAAGTCTTGTATTTGTTGTAACAGTCCTTCTTTTTCATTGTACTGTTCCTCAGTCCCTGACCTAAAGATTAGCGAAGGTACAATAAAAGCATTTAATAAATATCTGTTTACAACCATGAAGTTATGTTTATATTTCAATAAAACAGAAAACAATGAGTGTTTTCATGTGATGACACAAGTTCTATTTTTCTTACTCATGAAATATCAAAAGATAAAACATTTGTATCAACTTGTGTCACTGAATGAGAAGTCTCCGATATTATTTTAATAACGCATCAAAGGTTTCTTTCCTTTCAGAAGACATAGTCGACACAAGCATTGTTCTATCTCCCTTTATTTCACTCTATGTATTCAATAAATAACAAAGATAGAATAACATTGGTGTCTTCTGTGTTTCCTAAAAGGAAAGCAATCCAAGAGGACACGGCAATTATCAATGTCTTAGGTAATTAATTAGAATAAAGCGATATGTGCTTGCTTACTTCTTCAAATGTGCTCGGCCTTCTCTAGTCCAGATTTTCAGCAGGTGATCGACGTGCTCCTTGACGCAGCGTAAACTGAAGTTCTTCTGCGTCGCGTTCACGACTCGCTCGGCGACGGTTTTCCACCTGTCGCCCTCCTCGTACGGGTTCTGTCTCGAGACCTCTCGTAAAAGTATCAAATCATCCAGAATTGTAAAGCGAAGCCGCTCTGGTTTCGCCATCGGGCCTGATGGTGCACACTCTCATACGGATGTCTCGCCGTGTAGCAGTCTTTGTCGTAGCCTTGCCGAAAAGCGCGAACGCTCTATCTTTTCCGCAATAACATAGCAACATGTCATTGTCGAGAAGAGATGTCTCCTCGTACAGTGCACGATTTACCTAGCTTTTTTGATGAAACTCAACATGGCGGATTCGATATACTTTGCATTACAGTAAATAACTTTAAACCATCTTTACCGACCGCGGATAAAATCATCTACATTGTATATCGATCGAGCATTTTTCTTTTCAATTATTGTCCGATTTGTCAGTGTTTCCCCTAACCTCGAAAACGTAAAAAACACAAATCGTTTGCTTTGATTTTCAAGAAAAAAGATTAAGGTTACTTTAATTTTCAAGAAGAAAGGTTAAAATTGCTCTTGTCACTTACTTTTTCGTGAAAGATCGTCAAAACTTTATCAGTAAGTGTGCTTTTTATCTTACATTAAAAAAATTTTAAATAAATGTATCCACCTCCTGGATATTCAGAAATTAACCGATTAAAAAGATGAATAAGTGTTAATTATACGATGAAATTATATTGTAATATTATTAGGAAAATTATCTTCAAAGAATGTTAGAGATAACGTGCAACGATCGTCTCGGTAAAAAGGTTAGAGTGAAATGCAACCCAGACGACACCATAGGAGACCTGAAAAAATTGATAGCTGCCCAAACTGGAACACACTGGGAGAAGATCGTATTAAAGAAGTGGTACACCATTTTCAAGGACCATATAAAGTTGCAGGACTGTATCCTTTACTGTGAAAAACCGAGTCAAAATATTTTGTCAAATATCTTGTATTTCTTAAGAAATCTTTTCCTTAATACACTGCCTCAGATGAGATACATGACGGCATGAACTTAGAACTCTATTATCAATAATTCTATATAAAATAACGTTACATGTAAGCATTTTTAATATAACGTCATAATTATTAAAATTTTTATTTTCTTTTCTATGTCTAAATATGTAATGTTTATTAAACTTTATTTTCTTTCCTATGTCTAAATATATAGTATATATGTATATGTATAGAAGAATAAATGGTTAAATATAAAATATTAAATGGTCACAAAAATGTCAACAAGGAAAATTTCTATTTTTGCATTATACAAGCCTCATAAATATCGCTATATTTTAACAATGTCTAATTTATTCTACAAATTAATAGTTTCAATTGTGCCATACGTAATATAATGTATGCCATTTGATATTAGTGCCTTTTATGACTTGCATATGCAGGATGTAACTTGAAAGTATAACAAAGTGATAATGCTAAAAGAAAGATGATCTTGTTAGGCATATGAACATCTTTATCCTACAGCAAGTACTTTGCTTTTGTAGTTCTGCTACATATTTTGATCACATCCTGTATATTCTATATAAATATCTAAGTATAAGAATTTTTAGTTTTATAATATTCAATAATTTCCACTCAAATATTACTGAAAAATGCAAACGCTAAAAATATCATTAATGATGCCTTCTAAAAATTGATCTAAAAAGATTTTCCTTTCTGCTTTATAGAATTAAGATTATATAAAACCTATATCTGAGTATTGAAATAAAACGTGACTTCGCGGTTCATTCTAACTAAAACATGTTAAAATCTCAAAAATTAATGCGGCCTCTTGAATAATCCTTCTACCCTGCTTATTGGACTTTCAGGTCCCACCATTTGTCTACCTCGGTTGCTTAAGAAGTCTCTTATGTGCTGCACTATCAGATCTATCGCCACTGCAACAGATCACGAAACATCAGTACATAATCGCGAATATATACGCAATTACGTTAGGGATAAGATGAATTGCTTTATTTGCAATATACCATTATACATTTTGGAACAATATCAAATTGTGGATATTTGGAGAATTAATTGTTACTATTTCAAATAATAACTGATCGCATTAGGATTACGTATGGTTTTATTATGTATAACACACATGTGTTTATACTGTTTTGTAAATACAAGAAATCTTTTTGTTATTTTATTAACAATATGCAATAGTGTCCCAGAACTGGTACTCTCTTTCTCTCTTTCGCACTCTTTCTCAATTACAGGTATTCATTGATTCAGATTAGTAATCTCAAAATCGAAACTTCAATAAAACTTACTAAAATTTAAGCTATATATAGTAACAAATTAAAAAACTTTAATAAATTAAGAAGTTAACGAACCAAAAGATTTTAACAAATTTAATTCAAATTTAATTATTATTTATATATTGAAAATAAGAAAGAGGTGCAATGTTGTATGTATGATCTTATAGAATCATGATCCTATTGAGAATTACATTATATTAAACAAAATTTTGAGATTTTTACTATACAGAAAGGAACTAATTATTTGGACATATCTTGTATGCCTGTACGTAACGATATACAAGAATTAATATGATAGAATGCAATAGAGATAAATATTTCGAGATAAGTCTATAAACTAGATAAATTGCATTTTGGCTAATTATGCTAGGAAATACTTGCATGTGATTACATTTCTAAAGTATTATGCAAAATGCAAATGCAAAATATATGAAGTTATTAAAAATTGAATGGTCTTATAGAGATGTCTAAAATGCAGGAAATAGAAGTAACTAGTTATTGTAACTGCCATTACTTAGTTACTGTGTTGTAATAACGATTTGGTGATGTATTGCGAATTTTTTATGATGATAATGTAACACCAGAGTTGAAATAGTCATAATTACTTAACGGAAAAGTCATTCGTTATTGAAAGAATTAATAACTTACAATTTGTAACTAGTTACTTTTTAATGTAAGTTGTAACGGAATAACTTTATACTTATTACTTTTTTTAATAAGTAACACGTAATGGTGACAATTTACTTTTTAAAGTGACTTTCCTAACCTTAGCGTAATCTCAGCGTTCAGTTAGTCATTATTATAGTCATAAAAAATTTCAACATCATTATCAAATTATTATTATAAAAAGTAACTAAAAATAACCGCAAAGTAACTCTTCCATTCCCTGTTAAAATGTATACGGTATTTAAAATACATTTGTACACAACATACAAGTTTACACACATATCACAGATACAATATCGCACAGACTCATACATATTCTTAAGTTTCTTTTATCATTTATATAATACTTGAGACATTGTCCAGAAAATTAAGTCATCTAGATAGTTATGTGATATGATATTAAATTATAAATGGTAAAGGATAACCGAATAAAAACATTTCATAGAAATTCATTTAATGCAACTGAATTCCTAACGTTTCGAAATCACGAAAAATTACTAAAATTTTTTAATTTTTATTTAATTTCTTATTATAAAATTGAGAAATAAATAATGTTAAATGATGAAAACAATATAAATTAAAACAGTCGTTCCTATCCTCTCAGTTTAAATGGTTCGACATAGTACATAGTTTAAGTACATTATTACTTATTACTACAGTTTTCATATAAAAAAATGTAGAAACATTATATACTTCTTTAGTAAGTAGACGTAAGAAATATAAAAAGGCGATGTTAGTTATATTGATAATATAGAAATTTAAAAAAAGATGTTAAAAAATATTAAAATAAAATCCAGAGAAAAATTAAAAATTCAATTGTGTTGACTGTATTGTTGTCAACCCCTTTTAATTCACCTATTTTTTTAGTGGATTTACACAATTTCATGCATTTTTCAATGATTTAGAATCGTTATTCTTACACTTAATGTATTTAGTCAGAATAAAATGTACATAAAAAACACCATTTTCTTCGCCATGTAAGTGTAAGGTATAATCCGTCAAAGAAACATAATACATAGTTGGCGAATAAACAATGTCCGTTTTCATCACATAAAATTGAAATTGTTAAAGACATGTATTTAATTGATCACAATCTAACATTTTTGTATCACAGTAAAAATAAAAATTCTAGACATTAGTAAATATCAATTCTCATATAAAAATTTAATATTTTACACGGTTATTGATAGATCTCGACAGAAGTTATTCTAATCTAATCAGACAAATATCATAGCAAAAGTATTTATCGCATCTATTTGTTTTTTTTTCTTTTATTTAATCAACATACTATTTATGTTATATGTCTTTATGTTATATGATCTCTTTTAAGTTACTGCCAATTGATATATTAATGATATAAAAGTGAGTAATCTTGCATTCAAAAACGGACATTACTTTTCCGTTTATTATTAGAAAAAGGGATTGGAAAATGTCTCATAGAATTCAGTCATACATAAGAGCGTGATTTAGAAAAAAATGCAGTGCTTGACAGAGTGAGCTTATCATGCTTAAGTCATCTGCTGAGCGTGTCGGATGAGGCCGAAGTACGCCTACGCTGGTGGAAGAATGGATGCTGCCCGGCTGAGTTTTCGGCGTTTTTCAAACGCATAATATCCCAGATGTGGTGCACTATTAGATCTATTGCCACTGCAAACATACAACAACCAGACCATATAGGTTTCCCGTGAGATATTCTCTGTCTCTTTTAAACTTTCGCTTAGTTTAAGTAGGTGTAGCTCTGACATCCACAACCACAGCATACCAGGCAGCACCCATGAGATATATAACAAGTTGAAAATGGATGCAATTTAAATATACAAATAAAAAGAAAATAAAAATTTACTGTGTAAATAATCCCATATTATTAAAACATATATATATATATATACACAAAATTTGGATGTATACAATTAATTATTATTAAATGTATAAATAATTAATTGATATGTGTATCCAAGTTTCATATAATGATTGGATATTTTAGGGATTATATCAAACTGTACAATTAATATATAAGTCTCCCATATGTATAGATAAGTGTGATATCAAATAAAAGTGTGATATCTCCATATTAGATGATCATGTATCTTGACTTGTTAATCTGATTAAACCATATCTAATTTAAAATTTCAAGTTTTCTTTAATTAAAATATGATAAACATTATTATTATTACTGAATACATGTTTAATTACTGTTCGCTATAATTCTTGGATGTTTTCTAATTGCTTAACACATCTTGACACAAATGTAGGAAATCAATTCATATATTTTTTGTGTTACTAAATAATTCAATTTTTTTAAGGTTTTAAAGTTATCATGACAAAATTTATATATTATTATATTTTAATAATTTTAATTGATAATTCAAATATTTACGGGAATGTTCATTATAATTTATCTTAATTCTAAAAATTAGAGTATATATTTATATATTTAAAATATATATTTCACTTTGCAATATTAAATATTTTTATAAAATTTCAAATTATAAAATCAGAGTCAATAATCATAATTCATAGAGGAATGTGTGTGAATCTTTATCTATTAGATTTTGACTATTGAAGTTTTAATAATAAAATCTTTCTTTTTCAATTATTTTTAACTCACAATCAAACTATTAATTACTTTATTAATAGTTATTATTAGTTAATAAATTTTTTAATAACTCTTGTAAAATAATCATAATTTCTTTTCATTTTTACTACATATTTCATTCTCTGGCATTTACATTTAAGAAGAAAAAGAACAGCTCTAGAATGCTTTACATATGTCCTTATTGTAATCTTCCTGTAACCAGTAATAACAATAATTATAGTTAAAATAACTAAAGCATATTTTACTTATTTGTATCATTTTGAATTAATTTATCAGAAAAAAACTTGAAAAATTAAATTTTGATTAATATCACAATTAAACATGAGATCTTTTTGAATGAAATATTATGATAAAATGCTATAAAAACCGAGAAAAAAAGATTAAAAATGTTTATATCTGACAAACACACTAAATTCACAAACGATAAACCCACTAATGAACATTAAGCGAGAGATATCAAATAATTACAATAGCAATACAAATATTGTTATGCATATAATAATGTATTTACCTGTGTTGTCTGCTCCCCTTGGTATTATAACATCCGCAAACTTTTTTGTTGGCAAACAAAACTCCTCGAAAGCTGGTTTTACAAAGTTCATATATTGATTCAGGACATAATCCAAATCCCTTCCACGTTCTTTTATATCTCTTGGCACTGAAGAAATCAACAATGTTATAATAACATGATACGAGATACTCAAATTACTGAAATGATATGCAGAGCATTTACCTCTTCTTGCAAGTCTGGTATCAGAATCAGTATCCACAAACAATTTCATGTGAAACAAATCCCGAATTTTGGGAAAATAAAATACCAGTATTCCTTCAAACAGTACCACATCTGCGGGATATATTGTGGTAACTTGATCTTTCATTCTGAAAATTTGTAAATTTTTTTTATAATTTTGTAATTCGCCTAAGATTTTCATATGTAAACATCTTTTAATTCACCAGATCTTATTTAGTTATTTTACATTATAGTTTATTCCTATTAATTGTGTATATGTATATATATGTACACTGCATTATCAACAATCATAAAGATAATTTTTAACTTTAATTAAAGTAATACATACAAACTGTTTGTCCTGTAATCATAAGCAGGTATCTCACACTTGACACCAGCAAGTATATCCTGCAGCGTTTGCAAGATTAGATCATCGTCAAAGGCATCAGGATGATCAAAATTATACTGCCCCTTCTCAGCTTTCACTTTCTCAGCAGGTGTTAAGTCACGATAGAAGCTGTCTTGTGATATACAGACTACCCGACGCTGTTGATGATCCATGTCGACTTGCCCTAGTTTTTCCATAATACGCTTGCACACTGTAGACTAAAAAAATATAATTTGTCAATATATATGATCATCTCATTGATTTCACCATTCTTATTAATCTTTATATTAAATAAATGAAGTAAAAATTATGACTAATTCATATATTACATAAAGAAAATCTACTGCAGATTATAGAAGTATTTTCTTTTACAAACAGTTGCTATAAAAAAATATGAGTTTATGGAAGTTAAAAATAGTAATTGAAACATATCTCTTCATATTATGGAATGCCAATGACATAAAATTATATGGAATAAAAAAAATAACGAAGAAGTTGTGAATTTCTGAAAAGTAACTTGTGTAATTCATGCTTCTCTCTCAACCCTAAGATTAGCCGTTCGAATGTATATTGTAAATTAATTCCATAGAATTAGAATTACCAGTTAAGAGTACATACTCTTTTTGGTCATAAAACTTCTGGTCATATCTATTATATAAAATTAATTAAAATCTTATATAGAAAATGTTAATAGGAATTGTAAATAAGAGTTATGTTCTAGAAATCTTCGTTCTAGAAATCTTCGTTCTAGAAAATTTCATTAAATACCTACAATATCTTTTAACACATAAAAAATTTTACTCCTTTTCACTCCCGAACAATTTTTTTTAAGTATATGTACATATGTATTCTTTTCTTGTGATTCAAATGTAATAATTCTACGCAGATATAGACACAGATATACCTTTCCGCTTGCAGTACCGCCGGAGACACCTATTAGGAAGGGTGTTTTGCTCTCGACGCCGTTGAGTTTGCCGTTGATGCCGAAAGACATTTTCCGCGTGATACCCACGTTCGCTGGCATATCTGCCATGTCGAGCACACGAGGTAATGTCGACCTGATGTCGCTGAAAATGGATTTTCACCGGCGCGTAGTCGAGCACGATTGCCAGGAGCAGCTGGACGTCGTCGGCCTGCGACGTGTTCCTGGATGCTGACGTGGAGCTCGATGATCACCGTCCTCCACTGAGATTGACTGTGATCGCTCGTAGAGGAGCAATAAAAAGGAGCAGTAAAACGGCGCACGTCAGAGCGGATCAGCCGACCACGTGTGTGTATACCGGGAGCGTTCTGTTCAACTACGTTGTGATTGGCCGCAGCGAGCGCGGCTACTCATAGCGATTTCACTGGACGGTCAATTGGAATGTTCTAGTTGAATTGGGACGATTTTTTTTTAGGTCTATTCGTACTGCATTTTTTGCATTCGGAATCTTCGCTTTCTCTTACTTCAACACTTGAATATGTATTTGTCTCGTTTAATTTTAGGTGCAACAACGTATTATAAGGTCTGTTCGCGTTGCTTGCACTTTTGGCACTCGGCATCTTCGCTTTCTGTCTTTTCAAGGCCAAATATATATCTATCTCATTTTAAGTGCAAAAATATTTGGGGATTTCATGCAACGCGAACAGACCTATAATTTTGGGAATTTTAAGTAATAAATTAAGCCTGTTCTTTTTGGCTGAACTTTTGCATCAGTTCATCTTTTTTCCTTTTCTCTTCAGGGAGAAAGAAGAGGAAGAAAGATGAACTGGAGCAAAAGTTCAGCCAAAAAGAACAGGGGCCTATTATTTATAAACTTCAGTTGCCAGCGTCTTCTACTAGAAAAACTAGTGCAACATTAGGTCTGTTCGCGTTGCATGAAATCCCCAAATATTTTTGCACTTAAAATGAGATAGATATATATTTGGCCTTGAAAAGAGAGAAAGCGAAGATGCCGAGTGCCAAAAGTGCAAGCAACGCGAACAGACCTATTGACGCACACTGAGTGCAATTGAATGCAAATCAACTCACGTGTTTTCAGTGTTAATAAATAATTTAACTTTTCTAATTACAAGTTCTTTGTTGTTACGATAACCTCATAATCTTGAAAGGATTAAATTATTTATTTACACTGAAAATATGTAAACCAATTTGCACTTAATTGCATCAGTGTTGCACTAGTTTTCCCAGTGGAAAACTATGGGTGCGTTCAGCAGAACGTTTGTTTTGCAACTGTTGGAAGTTTCCTTCGCGCTGATTGGATCATACTTTTAGATCTAGAAGAATGGTCCTATCTCAGCAGACAATCATAAAACGGTTGCAAAACTGTTGAGTCTGCTGAACGCAGCCATTATTAGGTTTGTTTTTTTATTGCTGTACTAGAACTTAATTCTTTTTCGCTTTCGCCAAATGTCAAACATATATTCATTTCACTTTAAATGCAAACGAGTGCACATAAAGACTCTATGGGTGCGTTCCATTTGACACTCATAATGCTTGCGAGTATTATTTGTCCTTGTTTAACATTTGATAAGTAACAGAGATAAAATGATTTCATGGGTATTGCGAGTATCAAGTGGAACGCACCTTATGTCCGTGTCACACTACGCATTGGAGACTGAGGATTGCGAATTGAGGATTAGAATTCAGCCAATTAGAACGAAACGGATTAAACTTAAAATTACCTGATTGGTCGAATTCTAATCCTTAATTCGCAATCCTCAATCTCCAATGCGTAGTGTGACACGGGCATTAGGCTGGAATCAGACTACGCATTGAAGATTGAGGTTGAAGATTGGAGATTGAAATTTGACCAATAAGGACAAAGAAATTTTAATTCCTTTCGTTTCGATTGGTCAAATTTGAATTTTTCAATCTTCAACCTCAATCTTCAATGCGTAGTCTGATTCCGGCCTTAAAGCCTTGTGTCCACGATGCTAGAAATTGGTCCGAGATCTCGGAAAGAGAAAGAATTAGTCAATCACATTTAAACAATTTAGTCACATGATCAATGCGATTGATCAATTCTTTCTTCATCCGAGATCTCGGACGGATTTCTAGCATCGTGGACACTGGGCTTTAGGCTGGAATCAGACTACGCATTGAAGATTGAGATTGAAGAGCGAAGATTGAAATTTGACCAATGAGAACAAAGGGAGTTTTAGCTTCTATTGTTTTGATTGGTGAAATTTCAATCTTTCATCTTCAATGCATAGTCTGATTCCGGTTTTAGGATGCTTTTTATTCGATGATTGCGGAAACAATCGATGATTCTGAACATTGATGATTCATTTCGATGATTCTGAACATTACGGAACGTATGTAGTACACGAGTCGAAAGTATTAGTATTAATTAATATTAATTCATATTTTACGATTTAATAATACTCATTAAAATAAAATATTACTTCATACAGAAGCGATACATATTTCAAGATTGCTTGACACTCGACAAGAAAATAAACGCATTTGACTCTTTTTGTTATCGTTCGCTCGATAGTTTTTTTCAGCAACGTAATCTCTCTACCTTGAACGCGTTCGACTGAAGTCAAACCAGCTTCAAAAATCAAGATTATTATTACATCCCGACAGATACAACCGATCGAACCGTTTACGATCGAAGAGGGCAAGATAACTTATAAAATCGAAAATCTCGAATTTTCGACGGATTTAAACGACGTTAGCGAAAATACGATGGTCGAATCACGTGAGTTATCGAGCGGTCGTGGCACCGTACGCAACACCAGCACTTCCGTTTCCGCGAACGGTTACGTTCGCCATTTGGGTCGTGACCACGGAGTCGTGACCGTCATTAAAGGTTAAGGGCCTGAGATCGTCGCCCGCGACGAAAGGGGAGGCCGACTGCTCCCTGGAGAACGAGCGTTTCGCTCATCGCTGTTCGCGTCATCCCTGTGCAGCACCGCATCAACTGCCGGCCGTCGTCACATCGAGACACATTTTACTACTTTGGCACTGACGAAACATGGCTTATTGAAGAAGATGAAGGGTGCGCGCAAATATATCGTTTCTCCGAGGAGAGGAGACGGAGGAGACTGCAGCTGCGACGAGGCGAGTTACCAGACTGACTACAGTCGATTCGCAAATGGATATAAAGTCAAAATTCACGCTGTCCCCTGCGAGGGGGACTGCTGCTGATGCAAGAAAGAACAAAGGTACGTCCTCAAGGTCACTTGCTCAGAGAGTCTTAGTTCAAATAAACAAGTTGTTGTTAGTGCCTCTTGACATCTTATGTATATTTCACTGTGATGTGTATCCTTTCAGATGTCAATAACGAGCTCCATCTGGGAACTTTGCGCAGAAGAGAACTTACTGGCGCCAATAACGTCCCTGATAATGTACAGCCGACAAAGTACAATGTACAGAAAACAAAAGATCTTGTTAAGAGACAGAGACCTAAAGGACAATATCATGGCGGTGCAGAGGAGAATTCCAAGGTCGAGTCTACATTTGAATTATGCTCCTTTTTTAATTTATTACCATATTTTATATATCATGTAATTTTCATATCTATAGGTAGTGGAGGAGAAGTTGCCTGAGTATGGCTCAGTATTGGTTCAAAGAAGCAAAAAGAACGGCAATCACTTGCTGAATTTTCATTACGAGCGATACGTGATGCGAGATGCACAAAACAGGGATGTAGGGAGACATAATTCCAACAGTAATAGATTGCTGCCACCAGTGCAGCGGCATAAATACAACAAGGAACAATTTGTACAAGCTAGGTAGTAATTATACAATATAAATGGATACTTTCTATTTCTCCTGATACTCTATTATTCATATAAATTCACAGATATTATCTGGATTAAAATCATACATTTTCTTATCTATTACTTAAAGTCAGAGTAGCTAGTTAATTTAATGTATAAACTATGCATACGCGAGATATTTTATAAATTTATTGTAGCTTATTTATGTGGAAATGTTTCTTGGACAAGTTTCTTGAGTGTGCTCAGTAGGATTATTTTATGTAGAACTCACACATACACACAATTATGTTACATTTCATTTAACATTTTTTGGATAGAATCTCGAAATCTGGTTACTTGATTTCTTAGTCATGCAAATTGAGTGTTGAGATATTCGCGTAATATTCAAAATTATATATTTGGTATTAACAATAAGTATATAAAAATAATTTTTATAAAACTATGTTAAAAATATGATATACTCTTATATATTTTTATGTATATTTCTAGTTGCCAATTTGTTGTGACTGCAAGTAGAGATTACTCCTTGCATTTGACTAACCCAGATATTCTCGTGGATTGGAAATCGATTGAACAAATTGTAAGTTTTTTCATTACAAATCAGCAATTTTATTGTCGCATAAAGTTTCTTGCAAGAGACTCGTACATATTGATATACGCGAGTAAATTAAATCTGATTTAATTTATTTACAGATATTACACAATTCAGAAAATCTCTCTTGTCCTATTTGTTTACATCCACCAATCGCAGGCAAAATGACACGCTGTGGTCATGTTTATTGCTGGCCTTGTATTCTCCGTTATTTACGTTATTGTCAAGAAACAGGCAATTATAAATGTCCGATTTGTGATGAATATCTTCACAAAAATGATTTGAAGAGGTAATTTTGCATAAAATTATAATAAATACATATATTACATGAAGAAATATTTATGAATATATTTTAACTGTTTTTATATATATATATATATATATCTTTTAGCGTGGATTAGATTACGCGCAGGTTATTTAATTTGGGCGAAACAGTCAATCTATGTTTGATGCGTCGTGAAAAGAATTCTTTGTTTGCAACGCCTGTGAAATCTGCTGTTCAATCCCCGACAACGTTTTTGTCTGTTTCGGAGAATGCTGATAATCAAATATATTCGAAACTTCTTATCGCAAATGTGAATGATGTAAGTTAAAAAAAAATATATTAAAAACTATTTATTATATATGTACAAGAGTAATAGCGTGGATGAAAATTGTCTTCAGATTGTAAACATCTTAGAGTGTGAGAATTCAGAATTAGAACTTGAGTTGAAGATTAATCCAGCCATGGCTCTTGATATCAAGCAAGCGCTCAGTGAATTATCAAAGAGGAAAGAAAAACTATTGTGGCAGGTAATATTAACTGTATAATTGTATATGCATTATTCCACATAACAGAATACTAAAAACTATAAAATGTATATCAGATTGCAGAATCTAAAGATGCTCCATTGACTGAAAATATAACGGAAAAAGAAACTGCTGAAGAAACATCGCAAAAATATGAAGTAGATGTTGATACATGCAAAGATGATGACAAGTTTTTAGCAAAACAGTCTTCGACAGACAGTGTTTCCAGTGATAGCCAGACTGCTTCAAGTCCTAGCAAATTTTCTTACTTTTATCAAGGTAAGTAATTTTGCAAACTATCAAAAATTTAATTTTAAATCTTTTATGCTACATGATACTAAGCATTTTCGAATCAGAAATACAACTGATACAGTAAATCATCTCATTTTTGTTGTTTGTCAATGTTGTTAGGATGATTCACTATGTAATACTGCATCATTTGTCTTGCTGGAAAGCTCCATGATTTCAGTGATTATAATGTTATATTAATAAACTTTTTTTAGCGGAGGATGGACAGCATATGTATCTACACGCGGCGAATGTGAAAATGCTGGAAATGCAGTATGGCAGTTTGGAATACTGTCCTCCTGTAATTACGGGTAAGCTTCTCGAAAAGGAAGCAAGCATCTGCACGGAAGAGTTAAGACGAAGATTACGGTATCTTTACCACTTACCACTTACTTGTCCATTTGAATTGGCTGAAATCGAGTTAAAACCACCATTAGTATCAGGGGAAGTCCTTCGTGCTTTTCATGGTGATTATCTCTTATAATATTTTATAATTTATATTACTGACATACAACACTATTCAGTTATTGATTTTTTTTATTAGAGCAACTAAATTCGAGACAGAAGTACAGAGAACAAAGAGAACGCGAAGAAAGAAAAAGAGAGAAAAAGATAATCGAAGAAGAAAATAGACAAATTGGCATATATCCAACGCCCGACATAGATATTGAATCCTATCAACATTTTCCTCAATTGCAATCAGAATTACAATTGTCCAAGTAAGAGCACACAAATAATCATTATCTTTATTTTATTGCTATTTTATTTAAGTTTATAGATGTTGCATTCTGTCGTATACAAAAATTATAATTTTATTCATCATATTCTGATGTAGCGAGAACGTTCTGTCACCTTCTGAATCAGTTATGTCAAGTATTGCTAGTAGTCCAGTTTTGAGTGCGTTTGAAGAAATTGCTCCAAAACAAGAAACGGATCATTCGCGCGAACAAACTCGAACATTCGCGGACATAACAAAGATATCAACAATACCAACAAAGATGTCTAATAAATCCGCCAATGTATGGCCAGTCGTAAGATCAAAGACGCACTCTAGTACGACAAATGCATGCTTCAACAAAGACGAAGAAGTATTGTCAAAAACGCATAAGTCGACTAATGCTTGGCCGCCTGTTAAATCAGGAATGTTCGCTGGTACACCAGGTACCTCGATTAATGAAGATGGGAAGAAAACGTACGTTTCTGAAGGTAAGTCGCATATTTGAACCAAATAAATTAGCATTATACGAATACAAATTTTTTGATCACTTATCCAAACTTATTTTCAGAAGCAAAAGACGAAAGTAATGCGTTTGGCAAAAAGAAGAAGGCTAAAAAGAAAGGAAAAGGAACCGTACTATTCACAACTGGTATGACATCTGGTTATTCTTTATAATTACCATATATTATCATGGTTTTATTGCTATTCACGCGCTGTGCGTAATGATAATTTGAAATGTAGAATTTTATTGGATCGATAGTAGAAAATTTGATTTCATTTACAGCTCTTGCCACCATTGTTTGATGTACTAAAAATACGTACGGCATACGTATTAAATATCCTTATTTGTCTATACTGAAATTGTAATTATTTGCTATAGAAAAAGAAAAGATTGTTTGCCAAAGTTCTCGATATTGCGCTCACAAATAAAATTTTACTTCATTTAAATATTTGTTTATTCATTAGAAATACCTTTCTCTTCCTCTAACCTCATACCTCTAAATAAAAAGAATCTGCGTTCGTTCTACTAGCACGAATTAAAGCGAGAAGTTGGACACAGATAAAATTACAACTTCTAATATGGTTATTAATTTATCTTCTTTTCTATCTTTTGATATTGCTACGAATGTTACACGTTGTGTTCAGATATGCACTGCCAATACTGAAAATATACACTGTACACTGTACATAACGTTAATTATAAATTTTCAGTACTAGTGCGTATCGGAACATAGTCGCAAACAAGAAAATTTTCTAATCATTGAGGTACGGTTATTATTTATAAATATATTGTAATTTAAATTATATCAAATTATCGTACCATTCTATGTATTTATTATCGGGATAAAAGAAGAATGCAATATTAAATTTTGGTAATCGCTCTATATTTACGAAGTTTGGAACATAGAAAATTAACAACAGATCGTCTCAAGAATAAACTATAAGTACAGTACGATAATAAAATAAATTATAGGATACATTTACTTCAAAGTAGAAAATGGTGAAATAGAGGAACTTGTTTAAAAGACGACGCTAAAAAAAAGTATGCAAGGAATGATTAGAGCAAAGACCGTAGCTGTATAATAGTTCTATGTTCGTTTATTCGTTTTTTTTTCTTAATCGTTTATTTTTTTTTTATCAAGGAATGCGTATTGCGCAGAGGGTGACCACGGTGATGGGCAGTGGCGAGAAAGTCAGGGACGATTTTTTTTAGTCGACCTCCTCAATGGTGGGTCCAGATGCACCGCCGCTGCTAGGTGCTCCACCGGGAGCGGCGCCGCCAGCTCCGGGGAAACCACCCGGCATGCCACCGGGCATACCACCGGGACCCTGGTACAGTTTCGTAACGATGGGGTTACAGATGGCCTCGAGCTCCTTCTGCTTGTGCTCGTATTCTTCTTTGTCGGCCAGCTGGTTCGCGTCGAGCCACTTGATGATGTCGTTGCACTTGTCCAGGATTGTTTGCTTGTCCGTCGCGCTGATCTTGTCCTTCAGCTTCTCATCCTCGACTGTGCTCTTCATGTTGAAGCAGTAAGACTCGAGACCGTTCTTGGCAGAGATCGTTTCCTTCTGCTTCTCGTCCTCACTGCGGTATTTCTCTGCCTCGTTCACCATTCTTTCAATATCCTCCTTGCTAAGTCGACCCTTGTCGTTAGTGATAGTGATCTTGTTCTCTTTGCCAGTAGACTTGTCCACGGCGGAGACATTGAGGATACCGTTCGCATCGATGTCGAACGTCACCTCAATCTGAGGAACTCCACGAGGTGCTGGTGGGATACCACTAAGCTCGAATTTGCCCAGTAGATTGTTATCTTTGGTCATGGCGCGCTCACCCTCGTAGACCTGAATCAACACACCAGGTTGATTGTCGGCATAAGTTGTAAAGGTCTGAGTCTGCTTTGTCGGGATGGTTGTATTCCTCTTAATGAGCGCGGTCATGACACCGCCGGCAGTCTCAATACCCAGAGAGAGCGGAGTGACGTCAAGTAGAAGCAAGTCTTGCACCTCCTCGGATTTATCACCGTGCAAGATAGCCGCCTGTACTGCTGCGCCATATGCCACAGCTTCATCAGGATTGATAGATTTGTTGAGCTCTTTGCCATTGAAAAAGTCCTGTAGGAGCTTCTGAATCTTGGGGATTCGTGTAGAGCCTCCGACTAAGACGATATCGTGGATTTGAGCTTTGTCCATCTTGGCGTCGCGCAGCGACTTCTCGACGGGTTCAAGAGTACCGCGGAAGAGATCCGCGCAGAGTTCCTCGAAACGAGCTCGGGTGATAGAGGTGTAGAAATCGATTCCCTCGTACAACGAATCGATCTCGATGCTGGCCTGAGTGGAGGATGACAGGGTGCGCTTTGCACGTTCGCAGGCCGTGCGTAGACGACGAAGAGCGCGTTTATTCGAAGTCAAATCCTTCTTGTATTTGCGCTTGAATTCTTGCACAAAGTGATTGACCATGCGGTTATCGAAGTCCTCACCACCCAGATGAGTATCTCCAGCCGTGGACTTGACCTCGAAGATACCATCTTCTATAGTTAGGATGGACACGTCGAAAGTGCCACCACCGAGATCAAAGATAAGGACGTTTCGCTCGCCGGTGGCCTTCTTGTCGAGACCGTATGCAATCGCGGCGGCGGTGGGCTCGTTGATAATACGCAATACGTTCAAACCCGAGATGGTACCAGCGTCCTTGGTTGCCTGACGCTGCGAGTCGTTGAAGTAAGCGGGGACGGTGATCACAGCGTTGGTGACAGTCTTGCCTAAGTATGCCTCTGCAGTCTCCTTCATTTTTACTAAGACCATCGAACTCACTTCTTCGGGGAAGAAAGTCTTCGTCTCTCCTTTGTACTGTACTTGGATCTTTGGCTTGCCACTATCGTTTATCACATTGAAAGGCCAATGTTTCATGTCAGCGAGGATGGTCGGATCCTCGAACCGACGTCCGATCAACCTTTTGGCATCTAATTAATCAAAAAGAAAAAATAGAGTTAGTTACACTGATCACTTCCAGATAGATATTTAAGACAACAGACAAAAAATATAATATTGTTACATTATAGCACTTTTATATATATATTTAAGAAGTATATTTAAATTATTTACGTTTTGTTTATTTTGATTAATAACGAATTTACTAATTAATCAAATGTTCAAGTTAATACTCTGAGACCAATTACGATATTTTTACATTTATTTAAGAATTATATATTGGGTGAGTGCAAAAATTCGTGCCCAATTTATTATTCAAAATTCAAACAGCTGCTATTTTTGTTAAAAATAAAATAAAATCTAAATTTTACTCTATCTGATGAGAGAATTTAAGACTGTTTTTTTAAATTGTGATGACATAGTTATGAGCAATCAAAGTAAAAATATTCTTTTTATTTAATTCACAACAACTCAGTAACAAAAAATCGTAGGGACATTTTTTAAAAACGATTTTATAGGAAAAACTTTAAGGTTTCACATTAGAAATTAAAGAATTTTTGCAAATTTTTTTGGACATGACAAGCCCATAAAATGAAGAAAAAATTTCCCGTTTTTTTTAACTCGTAGTTTTCTATATGTAAAAATTATATTTCACATAAATTCAAAAAATATAGTAATCATTCGAAAATAGAGATTTTATATATATAAGTTTTAAAACCCTCTTTTAATTTAAATTTCGTCCATTTTTAACAAAATTGCAGCTGTTTGAACTTTGAATAATAAATCGCGCAAGAATTTTTGCACTCATCTTATATTTATTTGTTTCTTACTTATTTCAATTAATGATTCAACTAGTTTATCAAATGTGCATATACAGGGTGTTTCCAAATTAAATGGCAAAACTTCGGGAGCGTGTAGAGGAGTAAAAAACTAAGAAAAAAAGTCCTATAGACATATGCTCGTTTTTGCTCCGTTTCAGAGAAATCGAAAAAAAATGTTTACATTTCTTGCCATATCTAGCACCGACATATTTGATTACATTTTCCACTTTCTGTTATGAATTTGTCAGTCGCTCTTTGAAAGCCTTTAACAGTAGATGAATTTTGTCTTTTGCAATATGCCGCGTACGTATTCTAATAGTGAATATGCTGATATGGTTTT
>NW_017257232.1:6160-19264 GCF_001594055.1 Mycetomoellerius zeteki | reverse complement strand
AATTATTGAGAGAGAGAGAGAGAGAGAGAGAGAGAGAGAGAGAAAGAGAAATAAACAAGAAATAAATGTATTATAATTTGCGTAAGTATATATAAATATAAATAATTAAATATATATATAATTATTTCTATTTTTTACTTCAATCAGTAATAAATTATTACTAATTTTTATCGAATACGTTAATGCGTTTTTTCGAATTATAAATGTTAATGCTTTTTTTGCATTTAATGTCACAAAAATTCTAAGAATTATAAATAAACGATTTTACTCTGTGCAGAATTTTATTCCATATAACATTCGAGATTTTAATCATGCAACTCGATTACAGGCGTGAAAGAGATAAGCTCGACACACGCGGCACGTCTATAGTAAGGTAAGATATATCATCGAAGATATCGACGCGAGTGACGTGATCCAATCCGATTCTTGAGAAATCCATCGAGTCACGGTCTAATTTCAGAATTCGACTAGAATTTTTGTACTCAAATGACGCGATGGCTTCGAGTAAAAGCAGTCAAATAGAATAGCGACTCCAAATTCGTGATTCCGATCTTCCTCCCACATATATTTTAATTTAGATTTATAAACAGATTAATGCAGATTATCTCGCCTTTTGCAGTGCAGTCTTAAATCGATTAAATTTACTTTATATATATATATAATAATTTGTTTCATTGTTAGATCTTCATAAAGTCTTTATTATATAATTGATTTATAAAATTAAGAAAAATAAAAAAAATTAAAAACTTCAAATAATAGTACTATGCCTTAATTAGGAAGGGATATCCGATAAAGGAGAAAACTTTCATAGCACGGACGAAAAGAAGTAGGTAGCAGGACTTACCGAAAATGGTGTTGTTGGGGTTCATGGCGACTTGGTTCTTGGCGGCGTCTCCGATGAGACGCTCGGTTTCCGTGAAGGCCACATAGCTGGGCGTCGTGCGGTTACCCTGATCGTTGGCGATGATCTCGACCTTGCCGTGTTGGAAGACGCCAACGCAGGAGTAAGTTGTGCCAAGATCGATACCGACCGCGGGTGCCTTCGCCATTTTCTTCGGGTTCTGCAAGGTAAAAACGTGGTCGATCGCGATGAGTAACAATAATTACAACGATATTACGAATTATCGTCTTTCACGTCTCTCGTTTCCTCGCCCGTGAGGAGAAAACCTCGATGATCGAAGAGAAAAGAAACGTACCTTTTTGAATTAATTGGAAAGCCTCGTAAAATTTCCGTCCGTAGGACAAACGAAGAAGCTCCTCGTTCACGATTCGCAGCGCGAGTGACGAGCCCGCGCCTCTGCCCTCTATATATAAAGACTCCGATGCGGCAAGCTTCTGGAACGTTCCTTTCGCGCAGACTCATTCACCGGCGAATCACCGCGCTTGGCTTCCGTTCACGCACGTTTGCGTAGGCGCGCGATTGGTCGGGAGGCATCGACCCCGGGCCGCACCGCTGGAGTCAACTGAACGGCAGTGAGCGTCGCTCGTCGCGCGTGCTTATCGATCGCGCCAAGCACGCGAGTCGCGAGATCGCGCGAATATACGCGAATCTTCTCGAGTTCTTCGTACGTGGCTCACTGAAACGATTCATCTACGATCGTACGATAGCGCGCGGTCGCGCGTCAATCGATCGATCGGCGAGAAAGGGCGGGTGAAAATGGAATCACTTGCCCGGTTCACGGGGTTCCGGTTTCCGGCAGGAAGTCGCGAAACCGTAAGAGGAGGGGAGGGGCTCGCGAAACGAGGAGGGACGCACGAGGCACGAGCAAATTCTAGAAACTACTGGCGCGCTCGCGCAGTTACGGGAGAGAAAAGGTTTGTCGCGTCGTAAGTTTCAACGTGATTCGACATGCTTCTACTATAACTCCTACTCACTCTATCAAGCGCGTTGGAGTGAGTAAGAGCTATGGTAGGAGCATTTTGGAACATGTTGGAGCATGCGACGCGAACAAACCTCATGATTCGCTCACGGTGAAAACCGCGTGCCCAAGCCTTGTTCAAGGTTCCACGGAATCCGCACGTGTGCCAAGTGACGTCAACGAATCGACGCGAAGGAAACCGCGAATCGCTCATTCTCGGTTTCCCGGGGGACGAGTTATCCCTCCACGATGCGTCGAATTACGTCATCCTGTCGTGTTTTTACCGTTAGATTCGTTTCCACTGATTAATGTAATAGTGTTTTTCACTGGGAAAGCTGGTGCAATATTGATGCAATTGAATGCAAATTGATTTACACATTTTCATTAATAAATAATTATCTGACGACATAAAATATAATTAAAAAAATTAAATTATTTATTAACACTAAAAGTATGAATTAATTTGCATTTAATTGCACTCAGTGTGCACCAGTTTTGCACTAATTTTTCCAGTGGAAAATGTTAAGCTATAAGATCGACTTTAAACTTGGTTCAGTTAATTAGTTATCTTTTTCTAATTCTTAAAACTAGAAAAAGATGAAGAGTTAGTTGAAGCGAGATCGAAATTAAATTACATTGATAGAAACGGAAATAGGAAGAAATCTAATATTGGACAATTTATTAGTGGAAGACTAATTAATTACTTATTAGGAGTACTAAAAGTACTGAACAACAATGCTTTTAATACTTAAAATAAATAATCAATTACTGTCCTTCAATATCGGCAAATTTATTAAATTTCTGTAATTGTTCTAATTGTCAATGACGAAATCCCGCCTCTCGTGATCTCCTCTGTTGATCGTGACGATTACAAGCAAAATTTTGTGTATGACTCACGATAGTTATTAGCCCGTAATTGTTGCTGTTATGTGAAGAAAATTTTATCATATTCTTGCGTAAAAAGCTCACACAGCTCTGAAAAACTACGAGAAAGTCGAGTATGAGCGATGGAACGTTCTCGAATTTGATTTTTTCTGAATTACTTGTGTGTGTGTGTGTGTGTGTGTGTGTGTGTGTGTGTGTGTGTTTATCGTGAATAAATTGATGTTTACACATCCAAATTGTATTTTTTTCAACGATTCAATACTGGAAATTTCTTTTAGTTTATTGTACAAAAAGCGATTTTTAAACCAGAGAATTTATTAGAATGATGTACATATACATTGCTTTAAACTCTAGCTAATTTAAGAATTATAACATGAAATTTTAAAATATGACGGATAAAATATGACATTGCTAAAGTTATAAATTATGTTTGATAAATTATATTTGTGAGATGCAAAGATATAGAGTAGTATAATGTCTAAGATTTGTCATATTTCATGTTAATAAAATATATTTAAAGAATTAAATATTTTAAATACATTACATGTTAAAATAAAATATTGAAATTGAATATAAAATTATCAAGATTTTTCACAATTTTAACAATATTGTTAGTTTCGTCTAACTAGGCCAGATACGCAGCTACCTGCAGTACTGAAAATCTATAGTTCACGTTACGTATGCTATACATTTTTAATACACTGAAAAAAATCTATTAATCAAAAATCTATGTAATTGCTATCAAATGTCGAGGAAAATAATTCCAATTAAATGTTTAGTTAATATAATAAAAAATAATTTTACTTTTTAAAATATTTAGTAAGTATTACCAAACATATATAATAAATATTTAGAAAAGTAAAATTGTTTTTTAGTTACATTCGGTTATATATATTCGATTATAACTGATCATTTGATTGTTAATTAAAAATTTTAATTGTTTCACTCAAAATAGTGCATCAGCCAAGGAGAAAACACCGAAAAATTATGCGTTGAGTCATATGTATTTCCTCATAAGAAAGACCGGCATGATGCCGATTCCGATATTCAGCAAAATTGCGCTTCCAATGCCAGTAACACGCGTGTCGGGTTTACAGTTTATGTCCGCGTATAAAAAGGAGGAAGCAGCGATTCGCGTGATCGATAATGATTTAATTTCGACCACGTGGCTCTCGAAGGTGCTCGAACGTTTATTGCGAAGCTGACTGTAGAGTCAGCTATAGGTAAAGTTTACGATAAAAAAAGAGAAGCGTAGCGAGAAAACACGTGAGAACCTCGTGTTTTTTTATTCTTTTTTTTTTTTTTGTTTAACGACAAGTGAGAAAATGAAAGCGAGAAAACGAAATTACGATTACATTTCGCTTGGTTATTACGATATTACAGAAGCAATTACGATATTATTTCTTGATAATTATACGAATAATTTAATATTTGTAATTGCTTGTAATTATTTTTTTTTATCCGTTGGTTTGCGCTATCGAACCGTTTATTTTTACACACACGTGCATATTTATACTTAGAAAGCTGTTTCGGAATGTTAATTGACACTTATCTGACATTATCTGTGTAATATATATTTTATATCGATAGCGTATCCTAAAGAAATATGTAAAAAAAGGATGCGAAGCAGAAAAGCTGAAAAAATATTACGTATTTTACTCCAACTCTATGTAAATAAAAAAGAAAAAATAAGAAGCACAGAACATAATATTTTTATTAAGTCACACAAATCTCTCATTAATAACAAAGGTTGTTGAGAAAGTTCCGACGATTTGGACAAGACGATGAAAAAACCGATAAAATCATGCAATAGTTTTAGGAAATATCTATATTTTTCCGTATCAATGCATGTTATCAATGGGCGCATTCAGCGGACACAACAATTGAGTGAGCGCTCGATGTTATTGGTGTATTCTTTTAACTCATCCAATCAGAATTTTAGATCTAGAAGAATACACCAATAGTAGCGAGCGCTCACTCAACTGTTGAGTCTGCTGAATGCGCCCAATATATATATTAGACCAGTGGTGCGCAATGTTTTTTTAGGCTCGATTTCACAATTCGTGTTCAACTTTTTAATCGAAGTTCAACTTACTTCTCATCTCTTTTCAATTCTCCGCAAATTGTGAAACTGGACCATATCGTTTTCAGAGGGCTCTTTTTCAAAAGTAGAGAAAATTTTGCAAACCACATAATATTTACATAAAATAGCCCATACAGCACACATTCAGCACTCATTCCATCGATATTGCAATGTTCCAGAAATATTGCAGTAACATTGCAAACGTTGCAGCAATGCGACAAGTTCTTGTGCAATATGGGAGAAAATATTATTTTATATTTTCTCCCCCCCCATATTGCAGTTGTGAAACAAGTCACAAAAAATTCACAGGTAGGCCGCAGGTTGCGCATGACTCACTGCGCTAGACTATAGCAAAGAAACTATAATGTAAGAATCGTTATTATTTATTTAAACAGTCGATGCCGGTTAGTCCACGTGTGAAATCTGTAGAAACTTAAATATTTCAAGAAGTCTGCGCTATTTGACGCACATCGACATGTGCTTTCCCTCCATCAAAGTGTTGCTAAGCCGAATGCATCAAACTAACGGTCGTCGAATCGGTTTGGGAGTCTCTAAGAAAGCTGAGGTACACAACAATGCCCTTCGTGCGTCTCTCCCCTTAGAGTACAATACGTATTGTCTGAAACAGCTAGAGAGTAACCCTCATGTTTTTCGACAGTAAACGAAAATCGAGGCGAGCGAAAGAAGAAGTACGTCTGACGTCCAGTTTTTTTCACGTTGATTATAATATTTTAATTATTTGTGATTCTTTGAAATGTAGAATCGATTGAACGATCCCTCTGCTTTTGAAGCTTTTCATATGTAAACCAAAATAAAAGTTCTTAAAATAGTTTTTAACGAGACCTATGAGTGAACGAACTTTCCACGTATCGAACATCCTTAAAATATATTTCAAGAACTATTAAAAATTTATGAAAGATTTCCGAAATAGTTTCGGTGGATTTTGTAAAAATTAGTTTACGTTTAAAAAAAATTTAAAAATTTTAATGAATGTTAAAATTTTATTTTATTTAAATTTAATAATTACATTTAAATTTGCATTTTAAAAGTAGTATATATATCAAGCGACGCTGTAAATATATCTAACATGTAAATACATCTATTTGTATACCTATCTATGGAATATAATAGGAAGGATCTTCCCCGTTTGTCTTTTTTTGTCTTCAACGTTCCATACATTTCGATCTTCGAATATTTCCTAAAACTATTGCATCATTTTTTCGATTTTTTATCGTCTTGTCCGAATCATCGGAATTTTCTTAATATTCTTTGTTAACGAAAGATTTGTGTAACTTATTTAATATGAAAGTATTAAAATATCAATATAAAAAAAATCAACATAAAAAAATTCATTGAAACATCTTCGATTATTTTAATATATTTTTTATTTCATCGAGATTTTTATTATAAATATTTGGTACTGTAATGTGTTCTTTGTGTATGTTCTTTGTATTAAAATCTTTCGTTCATTTTGGCACAAAGAAAACGTCATCTCGACCTTGTTCTCTCTTTTTCTCTCTCTCGCTTGCTTGATCACGTTTAGATGACCTCGTCCTTTCTTTTCCCAGTAATATATATATAGGGTGTTCCGGAATATTCAACCTTCGTCTCAATGAAAACCGAAAGAATTCCTTGAACATTCAGACTAAAAAATAAAAGGTGAATTGTACAGTCATTTAAAATTTGCTCTTCGATATCATACGAAGTTGTTTTCCTTAACAAAAATTTGCAGTTTCGTGCTTCCTCTTCCTGAATTATCTCATTATTTTTAATAGATGATTAGATATTAAGTACTTGAATGACTAAACTCTAAATTAAGATTCTGTTAAAGCAAAATTCGCTTAAAATTAAAAAAGTGAGATAACATTTCTCGTTTTTCGTAATTGTTTACATATTGGAAAATATTTTTTAAACAATTACAAAAAACGAACAATTTTATCTTATTTTTTCTTTAATTTCAAGCGAATCTTTGAAAAAATCTTAGAGTTTGATCAATTACATATTCAAGAATTTGTAGCTGCATTTTATCAATGATCTATTATCGGAGAACGCGTCTTGTTTACAATGATATATATGTAAAAGTGATAGGCAAATTATAATGCCTTTATAAAAGATGTTCCATGAAAAATTGTAATTACAAATTCTTATAATGCAGTTATTTAAGACCACATTTTGTGATAGCCATTAATTATTTGTAATCAATTTTTTGCAAAAAGTAAGAAGTATATAAATATGTCTTACGCGAGCAGTATTTTTGATTTTCATTGAAATTCCTTATTACTTAAAATAAACGGAGAGGCCTCAAGTAAGTATAGTAACGATTAACGATATAATAAGATTGCGGTTTTATCTTTGACGGCAAATTGCCAATGTCGCTCGTAAAGAGCAATAAATTCGATGATCAAATGTAGGAGTATAAGAAGAAAGATCATGATGGAAGTCAGTCGTTTCTCTTCTCTGGGTCTTATCTAAAGTCTTTATACATCACGTAAAATGAAATGCAACATTATTTCGACTCGTTATATTGTCAGCGTGTTTATCGATAATGAGATGAGTCACGATAAAGTATTCAAAATAAAGATACAGAATTAATTTAATTTAATTAAAGTGTGTTTGTCAAAAAATTTAAAGTTTATGTATTATTATCACTTTTATTGTCTTGTGAGTCAATAAATATACTATTTAAACTATTTTGTATTGAAAATGAAAAGATCTAACATGGAGATTGATGCCAATATAATTTTAATCAATTTTCAATAGAATACAAAATCGAAACTATTATATAGCCCAGTTGGTTGATGTTTGCTGATAATTTATTAATATGATATAATTATGAAATTGGTTCAGACGTTTCGACCATAAATGTAATCCTTTTCAATGAATAAATTAATTAAAATCGCAACGATAAAATCTTACGCTAAGAGATCTATTATATTGTTAGTCGATGATCTTCGTGATGCGTTTTCTTTGATTTATTAGCGTCCTATCTCATAGTGTGTCAAGTTATAAAATTTGTAGAATTAAGTGGATAGAGAAATCACAGTTTCCAAATCTATATGATACAATTGTGTAATAATTATGTGTGAATTAATATATTCGAAATTTCTGTTAACATTGGAATCACAGGTATTTACATAATTAAAATTTTGTTAAACCAAATTTTAATTATGAATACCTGTGATTCCAATGTTGACAGAAATTTTTTGATCTTAAAATAATGTAGCAATAATGTACATCAACCAGTTGGGCTATTATAGCTCTGATTTTGTATTCTATTGAATTTTATTCGACATAGCCAATAACATATATTGTAATTTTAATTTTAATCAATTTTATTTCCGTCATTGTTAATATGCAAAAAAAAGACTGTCAAGTCATCGCGCTTATCGTAAATACAAGCTTAGCGAAATTGTATTCCATTTCGATATTCTCACGCTGTTCTATGGTATAAAATCGAAGTTTTGAATTATCTATTACAGAATTGATTTTGTTAATTTGTTCTAATGAATTTGATTTTCCATGTTGAAGATACTATAATATAGAGAATAGAGCTAGAGCGGTACCTATCACGTTCTGTCACAAATAGACGTAAAAGTTATATCGATCCTGAGTCGACGTTTATGGCATATAAAAGCATAAATTTAACGAAATCACTGAAAATCTTACATATATAAATCAATGAAAATGTCTATAAAATATTTTAAAGTCGAGTAGACGATTATAAAATCGTCAAGCGTAAATCTTTCTCTTCTTTCTTTTTAATAGTTCTTAATCCTTTTCAGCAGATTCGATACGGAATCGTGAATGTCTAGTCGAATCAGCCCAAAGGTTAGTTCCATTTATAAAAACGCAAACAAATTAGGTCCGTACTTTGTGCATATGAGGGGCACCATTTATATTTTGAGCCTAATAATAAAAAAACAGTAATTTGTCATTGAAAATGACTTTATTGTTTTTCAAAATATTCTCCTTTATGATCTATACACTTTTGCATGCGTTCGAACCACTTGTCAAAGCATTTTTTCCATTCCGCTTGAGACACCTCCAAAACATGGTTTTTGAATGCATCAACGGCTTCTTCTGCCGACGAAAATCGTTGTCCACGCAATTTATTCTTGATGTTCGGGAACAAAAAGAAGTCATTTGGAGCCAAATCAGGACTGTACGGTGGATGACCCATTAATTCGATTTTTTGAGTGCTCAAATAGTCGGTTATTATACGAGATGTGTGACAACTGGCATTGTCTTGATGAAGAATGATCCGGCGGCGCTTGTTTGTTTTCCTTATTTCACAGAAGACTTCCGGCAAACAAATGGTTGTGTACCATTCAGAATTGACCGTTCTACGTTCCTCTAAAGGCACTGTTATCACATGACCAGTTTTTCCGAAAAAAACAGGCGACCATTTGTTTCGAAGTGCTTCGAGCGCGAACAACTTTTGTTGGATTTGGTTCATCTTGAAACACCCATACAGTCGACTGCTGTTTAGTTTCCGGCTCATACGCATAGATCCATGATTCGTCACCTGTTACAATCTTATACACGTCTTTTGAAGCACCGCCATTGTATTTCTTAAGCATTTGTTTGCACCAATCGACACGAGCATCTTTTTGAGATTTTGTCAGATTATGTGGGATCCAACGAGAACAAACCTTTTTCACGGCTAAATGATCATGCAATATTTTATATATGCTGGTGGAACTAATGCCTAAGGTTGTCTCAATCTCACAGTATGTCACATGACGATCTTGCATTATTAGTTTTTGCACAGCATCAATGTTTTCTGACACAACAACTGATTTTGGACGACCTTCACGACTTTCGTCGGTGAGCGAACGGCGACCACGATTAAATTCGTTATACCAGCGTTTCACAGTGGCAAAGGATGGGGCTTTATCGCCAAAAGTGGAAGTAAGTTGATCGATGCACTCCTGTCTTGATAATCCACGTCGAAAGTCGTAATAAATCATTGCACGAAAATTTTCACGAGTTAATTCCATTTTTTCGCTGAGACACAATTTTCAAGTGACTGTAAACAATACAAATCGCGCTCAAATAACAAAACGTTCTGAAGAAGGTTATGGTCAAAAATGTCAAACTTTCTAGTGGAAACGTCAGATGGCACTTGACAACACTCAGTGTTGCCAAGGCTCAAAATATAAGTAGTGCCCCTCGTATCAATGGCGTTTTTTCGTTATGCAACCGAAGTAACCACGGCTAAGGTTATTGCTGGATTCACACTGTATCCGATTTTCGTCGTACAACGCTCTGCAACCAATCAGAAAACAGGATTCCGATGAATTTTGCTTCGTATTATCGGAATCCTGTTTTCTGATTGGATGCAGAGCGTCGGATGCAGTGTGAATCCAGCATATCTTCGTATTATGATCCCTGAAGACAAAGGGCGGTATTCATAGTCAGATCTTATATTCAAGACCGTCTTAAGTACAGTCTTAAGAAGTCATGAACCAATCAGAAGGCCGTATTAGCGACTTCAGACATTACTTAAGACGGTCTTATGCTGGTTCTACATTAGTCGCATCGCAGCGTCGTAAGCGTTGCGGTCCAATCAATATCCACCTAACTCGACTTTGATTGGACCACAACGTTGCGACATGCTTGCGATGTGACTAATGTAGAACCAGCTTTAAAATAAGAATCGACTATGAATACCGGCCGAAGATAGCCTTAACTGTGGTAGCTTCTGGTTGGATAACGAAAAAACGTCCCAGCACAGTCTGGACACTTATCATGAAACAAATCGAATTCCGATCGAAATTATTCTAATTTCCTTAGGAAATACAATAGAAATGTAGGAAATAATTGAAGAATTCCAGTTGGAATCCATTTCGACTAATTCCATCCCAGACAGCACACTACATCCATTGGACATCCAGACTTGATTTTAATCTGGTCCAAACGTCCATAGATGTAGTACGAATGTTTTAAAAATGTACGTTATTCAACGTATAAAATATGTTTACATTTGGACATTTAAAAAATGTCCATTTCATTTAAAAAATTTTCTAAGCTACTCGCGTTGCTTTCGCTGATTTGACGTTAAATTTTTTTAAAAATCGCACAAGAAGTTTTACTTTTGTTACCTCCGGTAACGAAAATTTATCAAATTAAAGCTTAGTTTAGACAGTACGCAGCAAGCGGCAAGTCGAGCAGCAATAGTTTGCTACTTGCAGTGATAAAGCCCATGGCACATACAAAAACGTAAGGCCGTAATACGTAAGCAGTAAAGAAATCGTAAGATTGGATTCGCTACTGGCCTTACGGTCTCTATCGTGATTGGCCAATTCGCTTACTGATTACGTCTTACGGCCTTATGTTTTTGTATGTGCCATGGGCTTAAGAATTTGGAATCTTTTGCTTCCAACGTGCAGTCAGCCAGGGCTGCGTTCAGAATCATCATCTGAGCGCACCCAGGTGTCGTGTTATCCTTGTTTATCATTCGTGAACAAGGATAAAACAATAACATCTGGGTGCATCCGGACGACGATTTTGAACGCACCCCAGTAAGACCAATGCAGTGGAGAGAATAGAGTCCCTAGAATACCAGAGTCTGGTCTATAGTGGAGGGAATGGCTAGTAGAGATCCTCAAGTAAGAGATACGCGAAGGGATACTAATGGCTCCTGCACACTGGACGCGGAAACGCTTGCCGCGCGGCAAAATGCAACGCGGTAACCAATGAACATGTTGGGAGCTGTAAGCTTATTGGTTACCGCGTCGTATTTTGTCGCGCGGTAAGCGTTTCCGCGTCCAGTGTGCAGAAGCCATAAGGGCCGATTGTTCTTTCGGTAAAGTTTACCTGTTATAAGTAAATTTGGCAATCCGCGTGATGGGGTAATTTTGCTATTTATCTAACAGGTAAACTTTACCAAAAGATGGAACAAGAGGCCCTAAAGCCCAGTGTCCACGATGCTAGAAATCCGTCAGAGATCTCGGATGAAGAAAGAATTGACCAATCGCATTGATCATGTGACTAAATTGTTTAAATGTAATTGGTTAATTCTTTCCCTCTCCGAGATCTCGGACCAATTTCTAGTATCGTGGACACAAGGCTTAAGAGAGATTAAAAGATACTAAAAGAGATACTTGAGGGTCTCTAATGCGCTTAGTTCACACTAGATGCGATGGGCGATATCCAATGAAAGCTCTGCTTTTTCTTACGCGACGATGTAAAGCAGAGCTCTCATTGGCTATCTATATATTCTTATAAGAATCATTTTGTCTGAATTGTGGTCTAAAATTTGTTTAATGTATTAATTTGGTCCAGTTTTAGTCCATTGCGTCCTAAAATGGACGTTTTTAAGAAATCCAAAATGGTAACACTGAATGTTTTTGAAATGTTTTTAAAATATCCGTGGATCTAATCTGGACGTTTTTAATATATCCAAAACGTCCAACATGTACGTTTTAAATACATTTTTAAAACGTTACTGTGCTGTCTGGGATAATAAGTACATACATATCCAGTTTATCCGATTATGCGGTCTGTTTTTGACGACGTCCGATCATTTTCACGAAACTTCTCGGGATACATTGTCATGTAAACAAGCATGGCTGTATGCACGGATTGTGAAAAGATTTGTGCAGCCAAACCGAACATTTATTTTTGAAAAATGCGTTAATTTTATTTGATTATCTGTAATTTTCGGAATCAAACTGAGCGGATACTATTTCGATAAGTCGAAAATTTTGTTAATTGTTGCCCAGCGCACATAACCGTCTAGATATTTCAAAATTTTAGAAGAGAGAGAGAAAGAGAGTCATTATATTATATTTCGAAGCGATTTGATCAAGTGCGGTGGATCAAAGATCAGGAAGATTTTATGCCCAAATCTTTCAAAATATGTTTTATTTTCGGAAATATTAAATTTCTTAATCAATCCTTGATTTCGTGGCCCTTGATCGCAAATAATGCTTTTGACGATTAAATTATTGTACGACGACAAACACCTAGACGCTTAATTCCTCGACGGTGAATATCTAGACACCCTCTTCCTCGACTCGGTAAATACCTAGATTTTCAATGACAATCTCGATATATTTCATTTCAATTTTAATTAATAATTTAAATTTTAATAATAATTTTAATTTTAATTTTAATTTTAATTTTAATAATAATTTTAACTTTAAGTAATAATGTTGCCATCGCTGATTATCACAACCGTCATGTGTGGTTGATCACGTTCGAATGTGCAATGCTGCCATCGCTTGGTTAAGTCAAGAGCCATCTATTATCGAAAAAACGAGACGTACATTT